>NC_133327.1:667401524-667642520 GCF_042186555.1 Aquarana catesbeiana | reverse complement strand
ATCTACCATTCGAATGGATGGAAAAATAACCAAAATGGCAATGACTCAGCCAAAGATCAGCTCAAGGGTGACCAAAGAAGGTCACCCTTGAGTATTGTAACATTTAGAAGACGCCAATGTGAAGCCAAGCTGTCGGCAAGAAGCCCCTGCAAAGTCCTATTGTTGAAAAAAAAAAGGACATGTGCTAAAGAGGTTACAATTTGCCAAAGAACACATTGACTGGCCTAAAGAGAAATGGCGCAACAACATCTTGGTTCCAGACCAACAACATTAAAGTTATGACGTGGCCAGCCCAATCTCCAGACCTTAATCCAATATAAAACTTGTAGGGGGACCTCAAGAATGCAGTCAAACCAAGAAATGCAGAGGAATTGTGGAATGTGGTGTAATGGTCCTTGGCTGGAATACCTGTTCACAGGTGCCAGAAGTTGGTGAACTCCATGCAACACAGATGTGAAGCAGTTCTCACGAACAGTGCTTATAAAACTACAACTGTTCACAGGTGCCAGAAGTTGGTGGACTCCATGCAACACAGATGTGAAGCAGTTCTCATTAACAGTGCTTATACAACTACAACTGTTCACAGGTGCCAGAAGTTTGTGGACTCCATGCAACACAGATGTGAAGCAGTTCTCAGGAACAGTGCTTATACAACATAATATTAGTTCAGTGACTCACAGGAAAGCTAAATCTTTAAGTTTATACAGTATATGTGTGAGTTTGTAAAGAAAAATGCAGACACTATTTTTGCTTTTTTTTTTGGAAAAAACGAATATTCCTTTTTCTTCACTTTCTGTAAACTAATAACAAATTTGAAAGCTTTTTCTTCATTTTTTGATTTGGAATAAACTGTGCAGTGTTCCCAATGCATTTGCATGTATGGAAAAAAAACACCCACTGCTATTATTGTTAACACAACTTTACATCTGATGGGTGTCACACAGAAAAGAAAGTTAGTGGAATCCTCCTAAGGGATCAGCCATGAGGACATGATGTCAAGAAAGCTGTACAGCAAGGGTCTTCAAACTCCAGCCCTCCAGTTGTTCAAGAACTACAATTCCCATCATGCCTAGCCATGTCTGTAAATGTCAGAGTTTTACAATGCCTCATGGGATGTGTAGTTTTCCGCAACAGCTGGAGGGCCGTAGTTTGAGGATCCCTGCTGTACAGTGTACACGAGTGTCCACAGAACCTCCATAAACTTCTCCGGGACCAACAGTTGCTGCCTATAGACACCAATTACAAGGTGCGAGTGTATGCTGGTGTGTAAAGCCCATGCCTAGAATCCACACTGTGTGTTGCGCATGTACTTTTCACAAGTATCAGTGCACATCTGCACATTGTAATGGTTTCTGGTTGCCCATGCATGCTCTATGGCCCCCTTGCTGCCATGTGCATGAGCCCTAACAGGGACACAGGCAGCAATAAAAACACATTTTCTAACTGGGAAGTTTCAGGACCTCAGTAGGGATTTTTCTGTTGTCTATGTCCCTGTGGAGGAGGTTGCCCTCACTTCCTGTAGAAGTGATGGGTGTCAGACTAAACAGAAAGGTAAGAAAAGTCTCCTATATGAGGACACAACATGTATGAAGTACTAGCTTTTTCCCATAGTGTCATAAGAAGAAGAAGAAGAAAAAAAAAAAAGTTTGCTGAAGTTACTTTAAACTAAGCAGACTTTGTAGGTAAAAGATGTTCCACCCTTTAATATGTGGTCTCACATACTAGGTTTTATAAATAAGCCCAGGAAAAAAGAATCAATAAATTATTTTCATAAAATAATCAACTAACTATATCACTAGCTATGTCTAAGCATAAAAGACAGCTAGATACGCCTAGAGGACTTATACCTCAGTGTCAGAAATAAGAACTGTCTGTGACCCCTAGCCATCAGAATTTTTCATGGTCAAGCAGTGGTTTTTGGGGCAGGTCTGCAGCGAAGCAGCGGCTTTTGACCGTTCGTGTTTCGGACACTTCAAAGCCCAATATATACACCGGTACCTAGCTTTTGAAAAGGTTCCTATATTGTTTTCCTATTATATACAATTAATATTTTGGTGTCTCTCTAAAAGTTCTTTCACCAGCTTTTCTAAGGAGAACAGATGCTCGTCTGCATCTTCTGGTACAAGGTCCCTGAGTGAATTGGCGAGTTCAAACAGGTATTCCGTGTTTTTTCCACTGGGGCCGACAGCATAGAGAATCTGCTCTGCGATGTCTTCTAAGGGAGCGGGACCAAGGTAGTTGGGATTATCACAGGTTCCGATATAGAGAAGAACATTGAACGGTTTTATGGAAGGATCTTTGGGGTAAAAGACAACAGATGTAGTCCTGTAGCCGCCCTTCTCTCTGAAATCCAGGTACGCTTTGACTTCATCCTCCTTTCCCTCTGGCAGCCTGTATGCAACTCCCCATACACAGCCCTGTTAAGAAGAAAATATACTGTTAAAGTAGATCTCTCAGTGACTACCTGCAATCATCATCATTAAAAAGTACTCCTTAAAAGTGTAACCAATAAAAAAACAAAAAAAACAAAAAACACACAATGAGGTTGATTTACTGAAACTGGAGTGTGCAAAATCTGGTGCAGCTCTGCATAGAAACTAGGGATGCACCAATACCATTTTTTAATTTTTTTATTTTTTTTTGTGGAGAGTACCGATACTGTACGGTGCGGTGCGCACGTGTCTCAAGTATAGAAAGGGAAGTGCCATCTAGTGCAGAAATGGGCAATTAAAAATGTTATAAACAACTCACATTAAAGCGGTAGCAAACCGCATTTTTTTTCCTAAACCCTGTAAGACAATAGCATAATGTGCTACCCTGTTTCCCCGAAAATAAGACCTAGCGTGATTGTCGTTGATGGCTGCAATATAAGCCCTACCCCCCAAATAAGCCCTAGTTAAAGTCTTTGTAGGTCTTATTTTCAGGGTAAGGCTTATTTTCGGGGAAACAGGGTAGGGATTATTTGGGGGGGTAGGGCTTATGTTGAAACCATCACCGCCAATCACGCTAGGTCTTATTTTAGGGGAAACAGGGTAGTATGCACTGCATACTAGCACATTATGAAATACTTCCCTTAGAACGAAGCCTTCCAGCGGATCGCTGTCACTGCTGAAGGCACTTCCACCTTCACCCGGTCTTCCTTCAAGGTTCGCGTCATCTGGCCCTCCAACTGGATGCATGCAGAAGCACGGACGGAGGCATGAAGTGCTGAAGGGACAGCACAGGTATGCTTTCCCTTCAGAGCGAGTCCCCCGGTGACATCAGTGACAGTGAAGGTTTAGGGGATATTCACTGTACCTACAGGTAAGCCTTATTATAGGCTTACCTGTAGGTACAAGTAAAAAAAAAAAAAAAAAAAAAAGACTTTACTTTCTTTACTTTAATTACTGGAACTGAACCTTTGTGTGGCTCTCTGCAGCAGCTGAAAGCCAATGGGAGGGAGAGGAGAAGACGCCAGCTTTCAGCTGCTGCAGAGAGCCATAGAGGGGATTGGTTCCAGTAACTGCCCCCTGCCACACCAATCACCCTACCTGCCCACATCAAATTTACCCTGCTGCCTGGGCCCCCGCCTGTACAGGAGGGCAAGTGGTAGCCCATTATTTACAGCCCAGAGTGATGTAACCAAAAGTGGCACAATACTGGTTCCTGTCGGAATGGAGGGATCACGAACGGTACACTGTATAGCATCATGCCATCTGTACTTTGGTCTTATGGCCCTAGAAAATGCTAGGGTGCATTACAAAGCGATTTCTAAACAAAAAAAACTATTACACACAATCTAAAGACTTATGTTCTGATTCTATAGACTGTTCAGTTTTCAACCATCAAGTTATGGCCTACTGGGCTTCCAACCATTTGCAGATCCCCTAAACTTCCACAGTGCCTATAACCTTCTATAATTTCCCATTGTACCCCACAGTTCCCTCCAGTCTTCAAAAGTGCCCCTGCAAAGCCCCCAGCCTCCTGGAGAGACCCTAGTCCCCTCCATAAACCTCACCCACAACATGGCCAAGTTTGCTGCAGAGTCCCCTAACAACCTTCAGAACCCCCTTCCGACAGTGATACCCAGCCCAGAGCCCACCAGAATTTTAATACATATAGTTTGCATTCCTGTGCTTTTCTGTTTCAATGGTTTTTATTGTTTTGAAAAAGGACCAAAAAAAACATACAGTGCCTTGAAAAAGTATTCATACCCCTTGACATTTTCCACATTTTGTCATGTTACAACCAAAAACGTAAATTCATTTTATGTGATAGACCAATACAAAGTGTAACATAATTGTGAAGTAAAAAGAACACTGCTGGGCGGAAGCGACGTCAAAACGTCACTTCCGCCCACGCCTCTTAAAAAGGCACATTTTTTCAAATGTCATTTTTTTAAATGACTTTTTTTTTTAATTGCATTTTAGTGTAAATATGAGATCTGAGGTCTTTTTGACCCCAGATCTCAAATTTAAGAGGTCCTGTCATGCTTTTTTCTATTACAAGGGATGTTTACATTCCTTGTAATAGGAATAAAAGTGACACAATTTTTTTTTTTTTTTTTATAAACAGTGTAAACATAAATAAAATAATGTAAAAACACTCCACGGAAACTGCTCTCCTTAAACTCTCAAATGACCTACTAATGGCTAAAACCAGTGGACACTATTCTGTACTACTTCTGGATCTTTCAGCTGCCTTTGACACAGTGGACCACCCACTCCTCCTCAAAAAACTCCACTCCTTTGGTCTCCGTGACTGTACTCTTTGCTGGTTCTCATCCTACCTATCCCACCGCTCCTTCAGTGTCACTTACAACTCTACTTCCTCCTCTCCTCTTCCTTTCTCCATTGGGGTCCCCCAAGGTTCTGTTCTTGGACCTCTCCTTTTCTCAATCTACACCACCTCCTTGGGTCAGTTGGTCAGCTTCCCACGGCTTTAAATATCATCTCTACGCTGATGACACCCAAATCTATCTCTCCACCCCCCCAGCTCTCTCCATCGGTCTCCTCACGCATTAGAAACTTACTAGCAGACATATCAGCCTGGATGTCACATCACTTCCTCAAACTCAACCTATCCAAAACCGAACTCATGATATTTCCTCCCTCAGGTGCCCCTTCCCCTGATTTCTCTGTCAATATCAACGGCTCAACTATCAACCCATCTCCCCACGCCAAGGTCCTAGGTGTAATCCTGGACTCTGAACTAACCTTTCGACCCCACATTCTATCACTAGCCAAAACTTGCCGCCTCAATCTCCGCAACATCTCCAAGATACGCCCCTTCCTAACCAATGTCACCACAAAGCTTCTAATCCACTCCCTGGTCATCTCTCGCCTCGACTACTGCAACTCCCTCCTCCTCTAAATAGGCTATCCCCACTTCAGTCCATCATGAACGCTGCTGCCAGGCTCATCTACCCCACAAACCGCTCAGTGTCTGCTATACCCCTCTGCCAATCCCTCCATTGGCTGCCACTCAGTCACCGAATTAAATTCAAGATACTAACTATAACTTACAAAGCCATCCATAACCTGGCCCCCAGCTACATCTCTAACCTAGTCACAAAATACCAACCTAATCGTTCTCTTCGTTCCTCTTAAGACCTCCTGCTCTCCGTTGTCACCTCATCCCATGCTCGCCTTCAGGACTTCTCCAGAGTCTCTCCCATCCTCTGGAATGCTCTACCCCAATCCGTCCGATTTTCTCCTACTTTATCCACTTTCAGACTATCCCTGAAAACTCATCTCTTCAGAGAAGCCTATCTGGCCCCCACCTAACAACTGTACATTTATCTTCTCAATCAGCACATCACCCACAGTTATTACCTCTTGTATCTTTTGACCTTCCCTCTTAGATTGTAAGCTCTAAGGAGCAGGGCCCTCTGATTCCTACTGTATTAAAGTGTATTGTATTTGTACTGTCTACCCTCAAGTTGTAAAGCGCTACGTAAACTGTTGGCGCTATATAAATCCTGTATAATAATAATAAAATAATACAATTTTTTTTTTTTTTTTTTTTTTTTAAAACCCCCCTGTCCCGACGAGCTCGCGCGCAGAAGCGAACGCATACGCGAGTAGCGCCCGCATATGAAAACGGTGGTCAAATCACACATGTGAGGTATCGCCGTGACAGGTAGAGCGAAAGCAATAATTCTAGCCCTAGACCTCCTCTGTACCGCAAATTATGCAACCTGTAGAATTTTTTAAACGTCGCCTATGGAGATTTTTGAGGGTAAAAGTTTGACACCATTCCACGAGCGGGTGCAATTTTGAAGCGCGACATGTTGGGTATCAATTTACTTGGCGTAACATTATATTTCACAATATAAAAAAAAAATGGGGCTAACTTTACTGTTGTCTTATTTTTTTATTCAAAAAAGTGAATTTTTTCCAAAAAAAGTGCGCTTTTAAGACTGCTGCGCAAATACGGTGCAAAAAAAAAAAAAAGTATTGCAACGACCGGCCATTTTATTCTCTAGGGTGTTAGAAGAAAAACCATATATGTTTGGGGTTCTAAGTAATTTTCTAGCAAACAAAACTGTTTTAAACATGTAAACACCTAAAATCCAAAACGAGGCTGGTCCTTAAATGGTTAAAATGAAATGGGCCCTGGTCTCAAAAAACTCAACCACAGATTTAGAGATCTCTCCATTGGTTGGTGCATTTGTACAGAATAGGTTCTTAAATTTAAATGATATCTGAAGGTAAATAGTATTATATATGAAATATTGCCATGTTAGTTGATATGGGAATATCTTACAACAAAACAGGAGGAAGGAATTGTCTGGATGTGTCTCTTGTAGTGACAATCAGGGCTTAATATCTGAACAAACAAAAAACACAGAAAACGCACTGGACATAGAAGGGATAATGGTCTGATAAGGACAACTTTAATGAACTGTAAAGCACACAGAAAGTGACAGAACAACCAGTGAAAGCAACAATGACCCTACGCTGCATGTGCTTGTGTTTACCAACCACCGGGCACAACAGGACCGAGCCACATTCCAACTGCATTTATCCTGCAATCAGCCTGTGGATTTTATTACCGACTGCATGTTCATTTAGAGGCGGTTACTATATATAAAATAAATAAATATTATATATATATATATATATATATATATATATATATATATTTTTTTTTTTTTTTATTAGAACGCTTCCTTTCTTACACATTTTGTGTTATAATCCCGAACAGTGAAACCATCAGCCTAATTTGATAGCAGTAATATTAATATAGAATTTTATTTAATTACAATATATTTATTATTATACGATAGTGTTTATAATGATTTTTTTTTTTTTTTAGAGGTGCACCTTTGGCGCCGAAACCGTAAATGCAGGATGCACTTAGTTGAAAACCGAAAATGAGTTTTTTAAAAAAATATTTATATTTTTATATATAAAAATTGTATTATATTCAAAATTTAATTAATATCATCAACTTAAAATGAATATTAAATGTATTGTTGGCCATTATTGGCACCTTTAGTGATAGAAAAGCTCAAGAAAAATGTAGTCTGCAGTCTCTGACCATCTCTTGTATCGCATCATGTCTGCAATCTCTTACTTAAAGCGGTGAGCCAGCTGAAAAAAATAACATTTTTAAAAGTCAGCAGCTACAAACACTGTAGCTGCTGACTTTTAATAAGCACACTTACCTGTCCCTGGTGCCCGTGACGTCAGCCGCCCGAGGCCGACCCGTCCCTCGGCTCTTGGGTCCCGGCGCCGCCATTCAAACTAAAGGGAAACAGACAGTGGAGCTTTGCGGCTTCACTGCCCGTTTCCTACTGCGCGTGCTCGAGTCACGCAGCGCTTTGTGAATGGGGCGCGCTGTGTGGTGGGACACACACAGTTCCCAGAACACAGCACGAACCATTCCCCAGAAAACAACGCGAGGAGGAGACCAGACTGAAGATCACTGCGGTGTAGGAAGTGGCAGATTAGGACGATCTGCCTAGCAACAGCCATTTCTGGTAAGTTATAAAAAAAAATTTCTTTTTTCTCCAGATTTTTAGGAACATTTTGATGTAATTTTTTTTTTCTTTAGGGTGGCCCTCCACTTTAAACTTAACCACTTCAGCCCCAGAAGATTTTACCCCCTTCCTGTTTTACAATTTGGCACTGTGTCGCTTTAACTGACAATTGCACGGTCATGCAATGCTGTAACCAAACAAAATTTGCGTCCTTTTTTTCCCACAAATAGAGCATTCTTTTGGTAGTATTTGATCACCTCTGCGGTTTTTATTTATTTTTTGCGCTATAAACAAAAAAAAGAGCAACAATTTTGAAGAAAAAAAAAAAACAATATACTGTATTTTTTACTTTATCTATAATAAATATCCCCCAAATTAAAAAAAACACAAACATTTCTTCATCAGTTTAGGCCAATATATATTCTTCTACATATTTTTGGAAAAAAAAAAAAAAAATCGCAATAAGTGTATATTGATTGGTTTGCGCAAAAGTTATAGCGTCTACAAACTATGGGAAAGATTTATGGCATTTTTATTATTTTTTACTAGTAATGGCGGTGATCTGTGATTTTTTTAGCGGTACTGCGACGGACAGATCGGACACTTGACACATTTTTGGGACCATTAACATTTATACAACGATCAGTGCTATAAAAATGCACTGATGACTGTGTAAATGTCACTGGCAGAAAAGGGGTTAACACTAGGGGGCGATCAAGGGGTTAAATGTGTGTTCCCTCAGGGTGTTCTAACTGTATGGGGATGTGACTTACTAGGGGAGGAGACATATCGTTGTTCCTACTTAGTAGGAACAAATGATATGTCTTCTCTACCCCGACAGAACACACAAATCCCTGTGCTGCCGCTCCTGCACGCGATCGCGCATGGCCGGCGCCAAACGTGCCTGGCGGCCATGCGCATCGGGTCCCCCGCCGTGCAGTGGGCGCGCCTTCAGCGGCAGCTGCGTGTCCTCTAGCAGCCACTAAAGGGAAGGACGTACCCATACGGGATTTTGCCCAGGACAGCCATTCTGCTGCAGTTTATCTGCGTGAGCCGGTTGGGAACCGTTTAAAGGGGAACTTCAGTCATTTTTTCATCTTTCCATCTATTAAATCCTCTTCCCCCTGTTGTTGTTTTAACTTTGGATAGTAAAACTTTTTTTCTGCCAGTAAATACCTTATACAGCCCACTTCCTGTTTCTTGTCTGGGGGAAAAAAAGCCTAGGCTTATGACATCATGCACAGCTCTCTCACTCTCAGAGTTTGCCAGGAAGGGAGGGGGGATTTGTCATAAGAGGGCCAATGAGAGCTGCAGAGCTGGAGGTGTGCCTCTGTGTGTCGGTGTAAATCCAGGAAGTGAACAGGCAGCAGCTTCAGCTGCCCACAGTTAAAATGGCTCCGGCCAGACTCAGTGGGGAGAGATTTCTGCAGCATATTTGGCAAGTATAGAATCACAGTATATATAAAATAATACGCAAAGTGGTTGGAGGTCGGATTCAGAATGGCAAAGATGTTTTTATTACAAATTATGTGAGCAGACTGCAGTTCCTCTTTAAACACGCTAATAGTATTAGCAAAATTTCCATTCTGTGCACCTCTAGCAGACATGATACAAGAGAGCAATCCAGCCTCACCAGTGCCCGGCAAATGCAGTGATCTCCCACTGTGTTACGGAGCTGGATTTAGATTGCCCGGGCTGGGCGGCCGTAGTAACAAAATCCCACCTCCTATGATACACGTCACACTGATTCAAATCTCCCGCCATTGGATCAGTATGCCATCTGTAACGAGCCCCTTGCTCGCTCGGTTCCACTCTCCCGACACTCCTCTGCAGCTATTGAATCAGATTGCAACGCCTGATGGTTCGGTCATCCGATGCTCCGGGACTAGAACTACAGCTTTGTGCCGTTCTAGTCCAGTGGTGATAGCTCAGAACAAACACCAGGCAGGCTGTATGTAAGTTCAAACAGGACTCTCTTTTATTGCAAAATACAGGCTTTTATACACTCAAAGTGGAGGTGCAGACCTCCTGCTCATATTACTCTAACAATACAGCTGTAACCTAATTAACCTAATTAACATGAGCTAATTAACTAATCCCTTTAGACAGCCTAGATGACTCAGACATGACCGTTAGGCCAGACTGGCCGTCTTGTAGTTCAGAAAATCCAATCAACATTATCACGATCAACATAGACTCTTCTTCACACAATAGCAGAGTTAATTAACACAAATAACAATGGGGATCTAATGACTCTTAGATCCCATAGTAGACTTATTTACAATACACATTTTAGCAGACAATAGACAGACAGGTGTTGGAATTTACATCAGCATCTCCTAACAGTATCTGTCCCAGCATTATGAATCAGCCACTATTCCAATATGGCAAATCCATGGTCCCCAGGCATACAGCTCACAAAGAGCACCATTCCCCCAAATGCAAGGGCCCCCGATCGATCGGCAAGAGGCTTGCATACAGTCCCCTCCAAAAGTCTCTTTCCCGGCTAGGTCTGTCACATTTCTCCCCTTTCGGCAGGAGACTAACACAGGAGGAGACCCCAGACGGTTGACTCCGAAGTTAGTCAGTAGTTCCAGTCCTCTAATGCCTGTACCCACACAGTACCCCAAACAAATTGTTCCAAACAAAGCATTACTCACCCAGCCAACCTCTGCCTCTCTCAGAGAACATATGTGCCGCTGGGGAGAGGCCTGGACTGGCCTTTCTCCCTGGGCTCGTTACACCATCACAGGAGGCAGGACATTATTACAGGGGCTGCCGAACAATCAGCTCCGTGACACAGAGGGAGATTGCGGCTCTGCGAGACAAGGAGAGGAGGAGGGAGGGGAGGACTCTGATCTGCCAGGATTACACCCCCGTAATGTGCGGCACCTGGGGCGGACTGCCCCCTTTTCGGTGCACCTCTAATTTTTATACTTACCTGAGCTCAACCTTGATCCAATGATGTGCGCGATTCCCTCGGCTCTCTCCCTCCTCATCAGCTCAGAGACAGAAGCAGGAGCCATTGCCTTCTGCTGCTGTTAACTACAGCCAATGAGGAGGAAGCAGGGTGTGGGCCAAGCTGTGCGTCTATGGATGCACAGAGACGTACGGGAGCGAGCCTTCATGAGTGCCCCCATAGCTAGCGGCTTGCTATGGTGGGCAATTGGCGGGGGAAGCCAGGAGTGCCAGCGGGGGACGCAAGAAGAAGATTGGGGCTGCTCTGTACAAAACCAATTTCACAGAGCAGGCAAAAAAAAATGAGAGAGTTTACAACTCACTTTACGTGCCTGCATACAAATATGACAAACTGACAACACTTCAAAAGATAAAGAGTATATGTGTATATAGTGTAACAAACATGGTCCTCCCAATCAACTTAAATATAGACCAAAATTCTTAATAGTAAAGTGCAAGTCACATGCAAATAAATAAATGAATCAAACAATCCCTGATATCTTGAACAGCATAAACATCTTTAACCACTTCAATACAGGGCACTTTTACCCCCTTCCTGCCCAGGCCATTTTTCAGCTTTCAGCGCTGTCACACTTTGAATGACAATTGCGCGGTCATGCTACACTGTAACCATGTAAAATTTTTTTATCATTTTCTTCACCCAAATAGAGCTTTCTTTTGGTAGTATTTAATCACTCCTTTTTTTTTTCTTAGTTTCTGACAATTTTGTAAATAAGTAATTTTTCTCCTTCACTGATGGGCACTGATGAGGAGACACGAATATGCCGCACTTATGGGCACTGATAAACACTGGGCACAGATAGGCGGCACTGACTGACTGTCATCATTAATGGCCACCGTTTGCTGGCACTTGTGGGCACTGATTGCTGGCAGTTGTGGGCAGTGGTTGGCATTGATTGCTGGCAGTGGTGGGCACACAGTTCTGGCACTGGTGGGCACTTAATTGTAATCAGGGCACTGATTAACAGTGCCCTAATTACATCCCTAGCTGTCCCCTGTGAGGAGATGCTGCTGATCGACTCTCCTCAAACTCAGTCAGTTTGAGGCGAGGAGCGCCAATTACCAGCATTTCTGCGTTTACATGTGACCAGTTGTGACTGGACACAGCCAATCACATGGTTAAAGAGCCGTGGCTCTTTACACAGATTGGGGTCGCGCCTTGTCCTGGCAACACGGCGCGGCCATGATCGCCCCCCAGAGTCATGTGACCTCCACCCAGAACAAGAGCCGCACCGCCCAGCCATCATTTGACGGCGGGAAGTGGTTAAACTGTAACTCCACTTTTGTTGAGAAAAAAAAAAAAAAACATTCCCCTGTGGGTGACCTCTGTACATTACAAGGATTTTCACCAACTTTGTTGCAGATTCCTACCTTTTGTTTTTCTGAAGAAATCCCTGTGTGTTTGTCTGTATCCATGTGGGATCGTGAGTCTAATGGGAGTGGTTTCCTAATTAACAACCAGCTGCTGCACCTGCAGGGCTCTAATGAGGAAAGCTGCTGGCCCTGCATCCCTTTAGATGTGATTTCCTATTGGGAGTATCTCACCAAAAATTTGATTTTTGATGTTAGGCTCACTGGTCTGTAATTCCCAGGGATGTATGTTGGGCCCTTTTTAAATATTGGTGCTACATTGGCTTTTCTCCAATCAGCTGGTACCATTCCAGTCAGTAGACTATCTGTAAAAATTAGGAACAATGGTCTGGCAATTACTTGACTGAGTTCCCCAAGTACCCGCGGATGCAAGCCATCTGGTCCCGATGATTTATTAAATGTTAAGTTTCCCAAATCTAATTTTAGTTCTGTCCTCTGTTAACCATGGAGGTGCTTCCTGTGTTGTGTCATGAGGACAAACACTGCAGTTTTGGTTACTGAAGCCCCCCCGATTCCCTCGTGAAGACTGAGAGGAATAAATTCAAACACCTTGACCATCTTCCCATCCTTTGTAACCAGATGTCCTTCCTTATTTTCTTTATGGGGCCAATATGGTCTGTCCTCCTTTTTTACTGTTTATATACTTAAAGAATTTCTTGGGATTTTTTTTTATTAAAAGAAAGGTCTCACTGCACTTTTGGTGAATGCGCACTTTGCAGAAGGCAGCATCAACTCTCCTCCTCCACTTGCATGGCAATCAACCAGTTCTTTTCCTCAAATTACTGTATATCAGAATCACATTGCTTTTTTGGGCAGGAACTTTCTGCCAGGAAGATTCAGAGTTCTTACATCAGTAGCATGTGCAAGGACCCTCGGTTTGTAAACACTCCACTCCCCGCACAACTTCGCCACCAGGACCCCCTTCATCAGGGCCGCCGCAATTTTTCCTGTCCATAGTGTGCCCAACACATTGAACCAGAAGGCAGGTCAGGAGTGTCCCAATGGGATATCTCAGAGGTGACTCCATTGCCCTATTCCTCTGAGATATCCCATTGGAACACTCCTGACCGGCCTTCTGGTTCAATGCACACTATGGACAGGCAGCATTTTTTTTTGCTATATAGATTTTATCACAGAAAATAAGGGAAAGGGTTCATTTTTATTTGTATTTTTTATTTTTTTTTTGCTCCTATATGTAATTAAAAGTATAAAAATACTGGTGGTTCTCTCTGTTAAAAAAATAAATAAATACTGGTGGTTAAAAAAAAAAAATAGCATCAAATAAAAGTTGTCTGAAAAAAAAAAATTTGGATATAGGATTGCATGACAGGGTAATTGTCATATCACTAAATGAATTAAAAATGGTGGACAGGTTTACACAGGCTGATACTCAAGTGGTTGAAAAGACTCTTAAAGTGCCTGTGCCGAAAACGAGGTGTCCTCAATGGGCTTCCTTGTAGTGATGAAGGTTGCCTGACCCCTCCTGCCCCATACACCTTTCTAAAAGACCATGGAAACATCCTATCATAGTAATGGGCCAATTGGCCAGTAGAGATGTGCTCAGGCATGTTCGGGACCCTAGTCCCAACTCACTTGCCCGATCCCGCCAGGAAGCCAACACTGCACACCACTAATCACAGGCAGTGAGACATTTCCCAGTCTGTGCAGCTTCAGACCAGGAAATGTCTTAATGCCTGTGATTAGCGGTGTGCAGTGTCGGCTTCCTGGTGGGATCGGGCAAGTGGGCTGGGACTAGGGTCCCGAACACGCCTGAGCCCATCTCTATTTGTCAGTAGTAACATAGAAGTTGGCAGAAGGAACCAGAGCCCACACCCGTATAAACAAAAGTGTTTACCTCTGGATCTTCCACAAGTGTGACCACTCTTCCAGGCTGCAAAAACGAAAAAAAAAAGGCAAAATTATTATACAGGATTTATGTAGCACTGACAGTGCTTTACAACTTGAGAGTAGACAGTACAAATCCAATACACTTTAATACAGGAGGGATCAGAGGGCCCAGCAAATATAAAAGGTTATTAAATAGCTTCTCTAGGCAATTTTTCTTTTGAATTTGAAAAAGTGTAGGTAAGGGAGAGCAGAGAGAAGAAAAGAAAAGCGGAAAAGCAAAAGAGCAAGAGTGCAAAAGAGCAAGATTGAAGGTGCAGAAATTGGGGCGATCTGAGGTGTGAAGGTGCAAGAACTGGGGCGATCTAAGGTGTGAAGGTGCAGAAATTGGGGCGATCTGAGATGTGAAGGTGCAGGAATTGGGGCGATCTAAGGTGTGAAGGTGCAGGAATAGGGGCTGACCTAAAGAGCAAGAGTGCAAAAGAGCAAGAAAAAAAAAAAAAAAAAAAAAAAAGGGGAGAGATCCGCACTCTATTTATACTGGTGACCACTGCCACCCAAAAAAGAAAAATGAGGGGAAAGCCAACATTTTAGATTTGTCCCCAGAACTAGAGCTGTGAGGATCTTCTATTGAGGGCCTCCTGGCAAAACATGTAGACGACATTGTGGAGTATCCCTTTCAACATACCCAACATGAGCCCACAAAAGCTTTGCAACTGGAATCCTATGGTGTGCAGCATCTCCCCACAAGAGGACATTCTCACTGAGAGTTATTCCAATGTGATTATGGTGCTGCTTCAAACAGGAATAAGATAGCATAATCCATTTCATATTTCTAATCTATACTTCTGAGCCTCTGCATTTATGCCAGATGGTGTCAGGAACTTTATTAAAAGATGGGGTCATGGAGTAAACCAGGGTTCTCTGCGATGATTATGGCAGAGGGAACCTATGCCAGTTTATATCACGGTTTACCTTGCGTGTGTCAATGGCAGTGCCGTCTTTTTTAGAGAGCTGAAGAAGGCACTACCCTTGAAACGTGAATAATACACCCTTTGTGATGGATCTACATTGAGGTTGGACTGATGTCATGCATACTGTTTTTCACATTTGTGAGTACACTGGATATTTGTTTTGCAGAATAAATGGTCTCACAATAATGCACTAGGCTGTTGTGCCCTCTCTTTTTGTCTCTGTTACAGTTGATGGTCTAAGGATTCCCCAATCTGAAGTCAGCAGCAAGGCCAAAGTAATTCTGGGTTCCCCAGGATCAGTCGCTTTCTTGGTATGGCGCAACTGAAGAGGAATATTACCCAAGACCGTCTCCATACGAATTCTTAAAGACTTGAAATTCCAGTCCACCTGTTGCGCTGGCATTAGTTCTTCCTGTACAGTCATACTACTTTCTGTAGAGGTAGTCTCATTTATTGGACAGTCCTGTATTCTGTTCTTTTAGAATCAGCTGCTTTACTCTCAAACAGCCCTACAGATCTTTTGCTTAGAGGTGTTGTGTGTCAGCAAAGCTGTGCAATTGAGACTCATAGCACATCCTGGTTGCTTTTCATATGTAAATACCTGGATTTCTGTCAACATACAAATAGGCATATTCAAAAAATGGGGGGTTGGGAGGGGATTATCACAGTGCTTAGATAATAATGGAAACTATCTATCTATATATATATACCGTATTTATCAGCGTATAACAAAAATCAGGGGAAAATCGCGGGTGCGTGTTATACGCTGATCCCCCGCTGACTGTGAGTGGAGGAGCGAGAGCCGCCGACATTCATACATAGCCGAGTGTACTTGGCTAGGTTGGGCTAGCTCCGCTCAGTCACGCCCAGTCCCGCCCTATGATGGACATAATACAGGACTGGGCGTGACTGTGAGCGGAGCGGAGCTAGCCGAACCTAGTCGAGTACCAAACCAAAAGGCTGCAGATGAAACCAAAAGGCTGCAGATGAAACCAAAAGGCTGCAGATGAAACCAAAAGGCTGCAGATGAAACCAAAAGGCTGCAGATGACACTGACAAGGCTGCATTGATGGGCATTTAAAATGTAAGTTTTTTTTCCCTCTCTATATATCAATATAGCTATATATCAATATCTATCTATCTATATATATAGAACATGATAAAAAAACCAAACATAGCAATTCGGTGAGTTTTGTTAAATATCTCCATTATGGTGGTTATGTAGGAAGGGTTTCAGTTGAACAGAGATTTGATATTCATATGCTATCCCGACATGTTTCACCTTTTGGCTTCATCTGGGGATATACAAATTTTTTGAATATTTGATTTCTTGGGATGAGGTGCTAGATACCAAGTGTCTACCTTAGTTGGATGAAACCTTACAAATAGGCATAGTTTACTTTTAAGCTATCGGCAGAGCAAATTTTCACCGGATCTGACAAATTTGTGAACAAGAATAAAATCCCAAACAGTGATAGGCTCCAAAGTCCTCAAGCGTATAGTCCCTGGGGCTTCCCAGTGCCTGGGGAGCCAGAGGTGCCGTATAGAGCTGCCGTTGCAAGTGAATGGCTGTGAAAGGTAAAATGAAAAAAGGAGAAGTACAGCCGAAGCTCGTTCTGCACTCCTATGGCCCGTTTTCAGTAGACTGCGGGCTGCAGCCCGCTGTCGGCTGGTGTCACACAGCTGGTCCAGGCTCGGGAAAGATTGGGACAATGAAGTCAAGATCCTCCCACATGCCTGGACTGGCACCCGACACAGCCTCTCAGTGAGCCGCTGAGAGCCTGAGCTAGCCGCTCCCGCCCCCCCCCCCCCCACAGCCCAGTGCTCCAGTGAGTGGGGGGGGGGGGCGCAGAGCAGAGCGGTGACTGACAGTCACCAGCTCTCTGCTCAGGAGGCCTTAAGAACCGAGTGATCGGCAGTGTTAGATCGCTCAGTTCTCAGGGGGTTAGAGCTGGCAGGGGACAGATGCAGCACCCACCTAGGCAAGTATGATTCTGCAAAAAAAAAAAAAAAAATCCGTACTTCTCTTTTAAAAAGAGAAGTCTGGGTCGTTTTTATCATTTTTATTTAAGAATCATACTTACCTTGGTGGATGCAGCATTAATCTGATGCTGCATCTGTCCGCCGAAGCCTCTAACACTGAGAGCCAAGCAATCGAACACCGCCGATCACTCTGTTCTCATAGCTCCATGAGCAGAGAGCTGCTGACTGTCAGTCACAGCTTTCTGTTCCCTCCTCGCGCACTGGAACTCTAGGCTGTGGAGGGGGCGGTTGGCTCAGCCTCTCAGTGACTGTCTGAGAGGCTGAGCTGGGTGTTGGTCCAGGGATCCGGCGGATCGAGACTCTGTGGTCGTGATGACGCGGTGCCTGGACTGCCTTCTGTGACGTCAGCAGAAAGTGGACTTCAGCCCGCTATCTGCTGAAAACGGGTCACAGGAGTGCAAAACAAACTGCACTCCTGTGATCCATAGGAGAAGTACAGCCAAACGAGCTTTGGCTGTACGTCTCCTTTGAGGCTGATTATTTCTACCTTTAGCTTTTACTCTCATGGTCCTAAGTAATCAGACACTTTGCTCAGTATTTAGTAGAAGCCCCTTTTGATCCAATACAGCCATGAGTCTTTTTGGGAAAGATGCAACAAGTTTTTCACACCTGGATTTGGGGATCCTCTGCCATTCCTCCTTGCAGATCCTCTCCAGTTCTGTCAGGTTGGATGGTAAACGTTGGTGGACAGCCATTTTTAGGTCTCTCCAGAGATGCTCAATTAGGTCAGTCAGGGCTCTGGCTGGGCCATTCAAGAATATTTTAGCTGTGTGCTTAGGGTCATTGTCTTGTTGGAAGGTAAACCTTCGGCCCAGTCTGAGGTCCTGAGCACTCTGGAGAAGGTTTTCGTCCAGGATATCCCTGTACTTGGCCGCATTCATCTTTCCCTCGATTGCAACTAGTCGTTCTGTCCCTGCAGCTGAAAAACACCCCCACAGCATGATATTGCCACCACCATGCTTCACAGTTGGGACTGTATTGACAGGTGATGAGCAGTGCCTGGTTTTCTCCACACATACCGCTTAGAATTTAGGCCAAAAAGTGCTATCTTGGTCTCATCAGACCAGAGAATCTTATTTCTCACCATCTTGGAGTCCTTCAGGTGTTTTTTAGCAAACTCCATGCGGGATTTCATGTGTCTTGCACTGAGGAGAGGCTTCCGTCGGGCCACTCTGCCATAAAGTCCCAACTGGTGGAGGGCTGCAGTGATGGTTGACTTTCCACAACTTTCTCCCATCTCCCGACTGCATCTCTGCAGCTCAGCCACAGTGATCTTTGGGTTCTTCTTTACCTCTCTCACCAAAGCTCTGACTGGGTGTCATATGACGTCCAGCAGGATAACATGCCTGCGTGCGCCCGTGAAAGCGCGCAGCGCGGCGATCGCGAGTGCGGTGTCAGTCTTACCACGTAATCAGCTGTGACCAAACACAGCTGATCACAGCGTGAACCAGGAAGTGCCGGTAAACGGCATTCCTCGTTTCGCGCCGACAGGGAGAGCCAATCGGCTGTTGGTCTTTTTTAGTTTATCAAAAAATAAAAACCCCAGAGGTGATCAAATACCACCAAAAGAAAGTTCTATTTGTGGGAAGAAAATGATAAAAATTTAGTTTGGGTACAGTGTTACATGACCGCGCAATTGTCATTCAAAGTGTAACAGCGCTGAAAGCTGAAAATTGTCCTGGGCAGGAAGGGGCGAAAGTATTGAAGTGGTTAAACCTGTGGTTGTTACCAGTGATGTAGCAGATTTTACACAGGGGTCATGGACCCTCTATAGCCCCTTTAAGCACTGATTGAAACGTGCTAAAACCATGCTAAAGCTTATCTAAAGCTTCAGTCAGCATTCATTTAGATCTGTATTGAGCATGTTCAGATAGAAGCAGATGGGCTTGTTCACACCAGGTGGATGGAAAATGCACAGTCCACTGCAATGCAAGGCAAGGTAAAAAGCCTCATTCCCCATCATGCCAGACCACCATGCTTCTGTGCGACGCAGCATGCAATGTAAATACTACACTACAAGGTGGTCAACAGAACATAATGAAATGTCACTTTGGGGGTTTATTTACTAAGGCTGGAGAGTGCAAAATCAGTCTCACTTTTGCAGAGAACCCGGCTTCTAACCTCAGCTTGTTCAATTAAGCTTTGGCAATAACACCTGGAAGCTGATTAGTTTCTATGCAGTAGTGAGCCTGATTTTGCACTCTCCAGCTTTAGTAAATAAATCCCTTTGCGACATTTTAATAAAGTACGCAAAAAAAATTAAAAATTAAACAGTGCATTGCATTGTGATTTGTGCATTGGCACTGTTCTTCCCAGTGCATACTAGTGTACATGTGTTCAGCTTGGCTTCTGGTATAAAGAAGAAGAAAAAAAAAGAAAGAAGAAGAAAAAAAAAAAGAAAGAAGAAGAAAAATAAAGAAAGAAGAAGAAAAAAAAAGAAAGAAGAAGAAAAAAAAAGAAGACGATAGATAATTCCATACACTGAGGTTTCTACTTGAAACCACCTTCCTTGAGGCGTTTCACCACCACTGGCTTGCTCACTAGGACAGGCCTTGTGACCAAGCCAGCAGTGGTGAAACGCGTCAAGGAAGGTGGTTTCGGGTGGAGACATCAACGCATTCTCAAAAGGAGGTCAGCAGTGGCTACCCCTATTCTTCCTTCATGATAGGTTGTATACCTTTACATATACCCAGTGAAGTGACTGGCCTCAGCTGATACACAGAGAGGATACAAATCCTACTACATAAGCTGTACCTGTTTGTCTGCAGTCTTCTCTTCTCTACAGCTGTTCAAAGTGCAAAATATATGAAGCTTGTCTGAGCGGTCAGAAAAATAAGGGGTTGAGAGCTGAAGTCACACTCTACAGAGCTCAGTGAAGAGATCTCTGAGAGCCGATTGGAGGGAAGGGACACACACAGCACACAGAGATGAGGCTGTCAATCAGCTGGAGGTCCCTCCCGTCACCAATGTTCCCTTGGTGTCAAGAAAACTCTTCAGAAGCACATCATGCAGATAGCAGAGGAAGGAGGCAGCAGACAGAAATTACACTTGATGCTACGGATTGAGACAAGTACACACTATATAGGGTTATGCTTAGTTCCCATTTCATGTCTAAGGTTTACAACCACTTTAAGTTCTAAGAAAAGTCCAGTACCTTTGTCATAAGGGTCAAACAAGGCCATCGTCTCTTACCTCAGTGGCCCATCACTGACCAGGCACGATCATGGGTAAAAGAGGTCTAGGACATATTGAATAAGGCACTAGGAACCTTCAAACTTGTACATGTAGTCCAAGAGAAATAAAAACATCAAACAAGCTCAACCTCAATGGCGAGGTAGCTCCACCACAGCAAGGCTCATCTCAATGGGCACCCAACAGTAGCTCAAAATAAAGAAAGGAGCACCAGACCAAAAGTGGACAAGACAGTCCAAGACAATTTTAATTGTTGGAAAATAGATTGGGAAAACATTCAAATGCATTTTGGGTCAACACCAATCCTCCATCAGAGCTTTGCACATAGATCTATATTGGAACTGGTACTGAACTCTATACAATAATGCAACAGTTGTCGCTTAGCAATGGTTACATTGTCACTCCATGGGGAGAGATCTATACCAATTTAATATAGACAAGTGAGGTCACCGTTTTCTGGAGTCCATCCAAGGTTTATTCTGTGTTGGAGCTTGATGTCCTTGAAACATATTGGGAAGCAACAGTTACGTACTGGAGGTACTCCTTAAGGAGAGTTTAGTACTGGTTCTAATAAAAATTTGAGGGGTCACTATTTTCTGAGTCCATCCAAAGAATATCCTGTGTTGTAAACGGATTGTTTTAAACGGGGGTTGTGTTAGCATGGGCTCTCATCTTTCTTGGTCTAGTGCCCTTTATTGCATTTCTATTGTGGAGAAGAGGGGCACACAAAGCTCTAGGCAAGTACCAGCTTTCGGAACGCCAGTCTTTCTGGCGTTGAATAACCTTTCCAGAGTCTGCATTGGTGAACTGAGACAGTGGGCAGTTAAGAAATATAGGATGCATATTATAATGCTTACTACAATGCTTCTGCATCACTATTATGACATTTTATACCAGGGGTGTCAAACTCAATTTCATCGTGGGCCGCATCAGCAGTATGGTTGCCTTCAAAGGGCCGGTTGTATCTGGGGTGCACCGTGTAGAGTCCAGGGGCGCGCCGAGTCCAGAGGCGGGCCGCGTGCAGAGTCCAGGGGCGCGCCGCGTGCAGAGTTCAGAGTTCAGGAGTGTGCAACCCCAAGCCCCCTCCAAAGCTTCCTAGCCTGTGTCTCTCTTACCTGGCACAGATCTAGTACTTCCTTGTGTAGGCGAAACATCTTGCAGGGAGATCATGTTCTCTCTCTAGAGAGATCTGTCCCCATCGTGCCCCGCCATGAGCGCATGAAGGGATCCTTAGACCCTGGAGCCGCTGAGCAAAGTTGCCCTTAGTAAATACAGACGGCTTTTGTGTTTACAAGTGACAGCAGGGAGTGCAGGGCGAGAGCTGGAGGTTACTAAATGGAGTTCTGCCACGCCTTGGCTGCAAAACTGGTTGCAAGGGCCACGACAAGGCCGTGTTTGCCTTGTGCTTGACATACAGTGCATCTGGAAAGTATTCACAGTGCTTCACTTTTTCCACATTTTGTTATGTTACAGCCTTATTCCAAAAAGGATTAAATTCATTTTTTTTCTCAAAATTCTACAAACTATACCCCATATTGACAGGAAAGAAGTTTGTTAGAAATCTGGCTTCCGTCTGGCCACTCTAACATACAGACCTGATTGGTGGAGTGCTGCAGAGATCGTTGTTCTTCTGGAAGGTTTTCCTCCCTTCGCAGAGAAACGCTAGAGCTCTGTCAGAGTGACCATCGGGTTCTTGGTCATCTCCCTGACTTAGGTTCTTTTCCCCCCCAAATCGCTCAGGTTGGCCGAGCTGCCTGCTCTAGGAAGAGTCCCGGGGGTTCCAAACTTCTTCCATTTACGGAAGATGGAGGCCACTGTGCTCATTAGGACCTTCAATACTGCAAAATTTTTTCTGTACCCTTCACAAGCTCTGTGCCTCAATGCAATCCTGTCTGAGGTCTACAGACAATTCCTTTGGGCCAAACTTGTCTTGTATACACACGGCCGCACAAAGTTGTCGGAAAATCCGATCATTCTGAACGCGGTGACGTAAAATGTACGATGGGACTATAAACGGGGCAGTAGCCAATAGCTTTCATCTCTTAATTTATTCTGAGCTTTGTGCATCGGATTTGTGTACACACAATCAGAATTTAAACGATCGGATTTTGTTGTCGGAAAATTTTATATCCTGCTCTCAAACTTTGTGTGTCAGAAATTCCGATGGAAAAAGTCCAATGGAGCCCACACACGATCAGAATTTCCGATAACACAATCCGATCGCACTTTTTCCATTGGAAAATCCGAAGATGTGTACAGGGCATTAGTCTTTTGACTAAAATGGCATTTTAGTTTTTGTCATCTCAGTTGTTTTACTCGTATTTTAGTCGACTAAAATAATATTAATTTAGTCAACTAAAATGTTTTAGTCGACGAAATTAACACTGGGTCACGATCAATGCAGTGGGCACGCGCCAGCAGCGCCGCTTCTTGAAGGGGACGTACCTGTACGCCCTTTTGCCCACCAGTGCCATTCTGACGACGTATATCGGCGTGCGCTGTTCAGGAAGCGTTAAGGGCTCATCCAGATGTGTGGAAGTCCTTGCTACCCACAAGGGAATCCTTTTCAGAAGGTGGTTGACGGGCGGCTGGGAGGGGATATTTACCTCCTCACTGTCTGTGTTCAATACCTTAAAAATCTGAACCACTGCACCCCCGGTTACAAGCCTGTTGAATGCGACAGGGGATCCAATTTTTTGTTGCCGCAAAAGCATCATGGCTGTATGGGAGGAGGTACATCTGAGGCTCATCGGCCTGTATTACCGCTCTATGGGTGCCTGTGTGAACAAGCCCTAAGACTGTACAGACATTTTGCAAAATGTTATATAACCAAATGTGTAGCTCTGTATTTAAATTCTCTCTCAAAAGCACAATAACAACTGTGAAAATCAATGTCATAGAATACCAATAATGCCCCTCTAAATACTAAGAATGATCAATAAAATACTCCCACCACCACCATGCTCTCCAGGTGTGCCCCCACCTCCTGGTCTAATACAGCTTTGCAATCAGCCTCCTTAGATTTCCTTCAATGAGCCACTGGTCCACTTTTTTTACTGCTTCTCCTTTAAAGGGCTCAATAAGACTCACAAAAAAATAGGATATAGATAATCACCTTCTCAATGGCACACAAAGCCATCTGATTTCCAACTGTGCTCATTTTGATTAGTGCAGAAAACAGCTTTCCTGGAGCATTTCAGTCCCTGGTAGTGCAACTGAAGCAAACAAACTATGGGTGGCATGGCACTGTCACTGGGATCATGCTGTGGACAGGCACAAGTCAGGAGATGGATACAAAAAAAAAATACATATAAATAAAACATTTCTAAGGCTTCATCAATGGCTAGAAGCACAGTGAAGACTATTATTAAGAATTGGAAGGTATTTGGTACAATAGACCCTCCCTGGATCAGGACGTAACTCCAAACTGGATGAAAGAACCAAGAGGAATCTGGTCAGAGAGCCTACCAAGAGGCCTACAGCAACTCTGAAGCAGCTGCAGGAATTTATGACAGAGTGGTCATTGTGTACATGTGACAACAATATCACAAATTCTCCACAAATGTGGCTTGTATGGTAGGGTTGCAATCAAAAAGCTGCTCCTCAATAAAGGCCACATGCAGTCACCACTGGGCTTTGCCAAAAACGCACTTTGAAGATTCTGAGGCCACATGGAAAAAAAGGTGTTCTGGTCAGAAGAGACTAAAATGTAATTATTTGGCCTCGACACCAACGATATGTCTGACCGAAATCCAATATAGCTCATCATCCAAATAACACACTATTCCTACATTAAAGCATGAAGGTGGTAATATTCTGTTATGGAGGGGTTTCTCTGCAGCAGAGACTGGAGCACTTGTCAGAATAGAAGAAAAATGGATGGGGCAAAATCCTGTCAAGTTCTTGAGGAACATTTGCCGCCCTCTGCCAGAAAGTGGTCAGTGGGAAGAAGGTTTAACTTCCAACATGATAAATGACCCAAAGCACCAAAGCGCACAAAAATGACCACACAGTGGTTATAGGAGAAAAGGGTGATTGTCCTTGCATGGCCTAGTCAGAGCCCAGAGCATTGAAATTCTGTGGAATGACTTGAAGACTAAAGTCCACAAACGGTCACCATCAAATTTAACTGAACTTGAGCAGATCTGCAAAGAAGAGTGGGCAAAAAATCTAGTCTAGTTGTTAGTAGAGACAAATCCCAAGAGATTAAAGGCTGGAATTAAAGTAAAAAGGTGGATCAACAAAATACTGACACAAGGGGGGTGATCCTATTTTCCAACTCAGGGATTCTGTTTATTTATTTTTTCCCCCAACATGGTGTTATATCATTTACTTGGATGTTATCATTTGCACTAATAAATACACCTGGATACACCAAAAAACTGTCTTCATTTCAGGCTGCAAAGCAACAAAATGTGATTATTTTAAAAAGGGGGTGATTCTTTTCTATACCCATTGTATAATGTTTGTATTAATTAAAATATGAGATGCACTTACAGTTTCTGTAAAAATGTATGCAGATACACAGAGCTCACAGACACATTGGCAGCCTGTCAAACTTCGTGTCAACCCCGCCTAGCTCAATAATATCACAGTCACACCTGGCTGACATGTTGTGTCCACAGGGCTTTTAACAAAAGGTCACTTTGCATTTTGCTAAATGCTTTTCAGATACCTGCCCAATCCAAGGCTCTGCACTCTAGTGCTTATAACCGAAGTGTGAGGTTTAAAGGACAGGTTCACCCATAGCAACAAGTTATACTCGTATTTAGGGCAGAGAATTGCGGGGGCCTGACATTGCATTTGTGATCCACTAAGGTTTGGTTCACACTATGAACCGCACCACATTCCTGTTCAATTCACATGTGTTTCAGTGTGGTGTGATTTGAGCCCATTTATTTTCTATGGACTCAAATCGCATCGCACCAATGACTTGGATGCAGCAATTCTAGAACCGTACTGTAACCGAATCGCATGGTCCTTTTGTACCACGCGATCTGGGGCCGACAAACGCACTGCATTTGAGGTGTCGTTAAAATTGCACTGACACCCACTGTGGATCCCAAGGGTATTGCCATTTGAACGCAGTGCAGGAAACGCACACAGATCATGGCGTTTCCCACACCAAGTTGGTGTGAACCCAGCCTAATTGTGGGTGCAATGCTTTGCAGTGTTCTGAGAAAAAAAACCTATATAATTTTTTTAACAAAGAGGAACTTAGCCTTTAACCACCTGATGACCAGGCCTTTTTTTGACACTTTTTGTTTGCAAGTAAAAAATTGACGGCTAGACTTACCGGTAACAGTGTTTCTACAAACCTTCCAGGACAGCAATACATGAGAGATGATAGGCTCCTCCCTACAGGAAACACAATCAGTTCACAGCTGTTAAAAGGCCCCACCTTCCCCCTTCTCCCTCAATTGTAAAGTAACTCTCCCAACCGATTCACAAGGGGTCTTTTAGACACTTAGGCACTTACCACCTATTGTATACCTTCTTTCCTCTACCCATAACAGGGCGGGAAGCAGGCCCGCTGTCCTGGAAGGTTCGTAGAACACAGTTACCGGTAAGTCTAACCACTGGTTTTCTCATCTCACCTTCCAGGACGGCAACACACGAGAGCATAATCAAGTAATCCGCAGGCCTACCTTAGTGTGGGGCCACTGCCTGTAGCACTTTTCGACCAAAGGCTAGGTCTTGCTGCGATAGGACCTCCACTCGGTAGTGCTTCAGGAAGGTGTCTTGGCTGGACCAGGTGGCTGCATTATGAATTTGTTCCCAGGAGGCTCCTGCTTTTTCAACCCAGGAGGTTACCAGGTCTGTCGTTGAGTGTGCTTTCTTTGCTGGTGCAGGGATATCTGAGCTTTCGTATGCTACAGTGATGGCTTGCCTTATCCACCTAGAGACCAAGGGTTTTGAAGTCTGAAGTCCCTTCCTTGGTCCAGAAAATAAGTTCAGGAGGCGATTGGATCTCCTAAAATCTTTAACCCTTACATCTAAGCAATGAAACCTCTTTTCCCCCTCATTCTTAGGATTTTCGCAAAAGGATGGTATGGTTATTACCTGTGTCTTATGGAACGCTGAAGACACACTGAGCAGATACAAAGGATCTGGCCTGAGGATGATCCTATCTGGTGGGATCAATAAAAAGGGTTCTTTAATGGATAGACCATGCAAATCCCTCACTCTTCTAGTTGTAGTAATCGCTAAGAGGAAGGTTAATTTTAAAGGTCAAAAATTTGAATGAAAATTGCTTCTAAGGCTTCATGCACACTGGAGCTCATAAACGGTCGTTCTGAACGTCAGATTGCTGGCAGGAAAACGCTGCTTTAAAAAACGCGATTTTATCAGCGTTTTGCATTGCCGTTAATGCACGTTTAGCGGCGCTAGCTTTTAGCCGCGTTTCTCTGCCTCTATTTAAAATCAATGGTTCCCTATGGGAGCCCATTGATTTGAATAGAAGTCGCACCAGAAGTGGGATCATCATGATCATCATGACTTGCGGTGCATCTTCTGTGCTGAGGATGAAGGAGAACCCCCTCCAAAATGAAAAAAAAAAATTGGCGTGGGGTTCCCCCCTCAGACAATACCAGGCCCTTCGGTCTGGTATGGATTTTAAGGGGAACCCACCTTCGCAGAAAAAACGGTGTGGGGCCCCCCAAAATCCATACCAAACCCTTATCCGAGCACGCAGCCCGGCCGGGCAGGAAAGGGGATGGGGACGAGTGAGCGCCCCTCCCCTCCTGAACCGTACCAGGCTACATGCCCTCAACATGGGTGTAGGTGCTTCTGGGCGGGGGGGGGGGGGGCGCTGCGCCCCCCACCCCAAAGCACCTTGTCCCCATGTTGATGAGGACAAGGGCCTCTTCCGACAACCCTAGCCGTTGGTTGTCGGGGTCTGCGGGCGGGGGGCTTATCGGAATCTGGAAGCCCCCTTTAATAAGGGGGGCCCCCAGATCCCGGCCCCCCACCCTATGCGAATGAGTATGGGGTACATCGTACCCCTACCCATTCATCTGGAAAAAAAGTGTCAAAAATAAAAACACACTACACAGGTTTTTAAAGTAATTTATTAGGCAGCTCCGGGGGTCTCTTCCTTCTTCTCTGGTTCTTCTCCCGCTCTCCGATGCCTTCTGCCGGGCTCCTCCGCTATCTTCTGCTCTTTTGTCAGCGTTGGCCCGGTCTTCTCCGTCGTCTTCTTCCCTCCCATCTTCTTCCGATGTTGACATGACGCTCTCTCCCGCTGTAATGCCGTGTGCGCGGTGTGCAACAACTTATATAGTCATGGGGCGTGGTCACCGGGTGATGTTATCCGGTGACCCCGCCCCTTACGACATCACCGCCCCATCATGCCCTGGGCGGAGACGTCATAAGGGGCGGGGTCACCAGATGACATCACCCGGTGACCACGCCCCATGCCTATATAAGTCGTTGCGCAACGCGCACACGGCATTACAGTGGAAGAGAGCGTCGTGTCAACATTGGAAGAAGACGACGGATAAGACCGGGCCAGCGCTACTAAAAGAGCAGAAGATAGCAGAGGAGCCCGGCAGAAGGCACCGGAGAGCACGGAGAAGAAGGAAGAGACCCCCAAAATCGAAAGAGATCCCCGGAGCTGCCTAATAAATTACTTTAAAAACCTGTGTAGTGCGTTTCATTTTTGACACATTTACCAGGTGAATGGGTAGGGGTACGATGTACCCCATACTCATAGGGTGGGGGGCTGGGATCTGGGGGCCCCCCCCTTATTAATTAATTAAGTCCGAGCCCACAGACCCCCGACAACCAACGGCCAACATGGGGACAAGGTACTTTGGGGTGAGGGGCGCAGCACCCCCCTGCCCCGAAGCACCTACCCCCATGTTGAGGGCATGCGGCCTGGTACGGTTCGGGGGGGGGGGGCGCTCGCTCGTCCCCACCCCCTTTCCTGACCGGCTGGGCTGCGTGCTCGGATAAGGGTTTGGCATGGATTTTGGGGGGGACCCCCACACTGTTTTTTTCGGCGAAGGGTGGTTCCCCTTAAAAGCCATACCAGACCGAAGGACCTGGTATTGTCTGAGGGGGGAACCCCACGTCAATTTTTTTTTCCCCATTTTGGCGGGGACTCCCATTCTTGAAGAACTAAATCCTTAAAAGGACTGGTGTAGGGGAAAAACCCTTGATTGGTTTTTAACCAACCCCCTGTGCAGAGGTTCCTTTAGCTGGTTCTTTTCAGTGGCATAAATAGCTTAAAGTCGTCCAAGCCAAAGAGGTCTGTTTACCCTGACATCTTCTGTATCACTATCCGGACCTAGATCAGCCTCTTCCTTTGAACTGGGCTCAGATTTTTCCTGGCTTTCTACCTGTTCCTCTTCCCTGCTTTGAGCCGGGGGGGGGAAGTGCCTGAGAGAGTGTCAGAAAGACACTTGGTCCTGGTCTGGAAAGTAAACTCTCCTGAGAGGGGCGAGTTCCTCTAAGTTTGTTACCTGGGGTGCGGCTGCAGAGGTGCAGAAAGATTGAATAGTGGCCAACATTTCTTCCTGAACAGGTTTAAGAAAATCTTTCACTAAGCCTGAGGCCTTTTTCCCCGCCAATTTGCTAATACATCAATAGCAAAATGGCTTTGTATGGAATTTAGACGATCTTTCCCCACAATTACCGCACTTAGTGGAACCAGTGCTAGCGGATGTAGAGGGGGGTTTATCAGTGACCTCCTGAGCGCCGCTTGGGGAATCTGCAAAAGAAGAAAAAACAAATCACAGGTCACTATTCCTGCCCCCACTTAACATGGCTGGAGGCGCCTTCCCCAAAAAGGTGAGAGCATGGCGGCTTTTCCCTGGAACAATTAGCTAGCCTGGTGTCATTCGCCATAGTAGGTAAGAAAAGGGACTTACTGGGTCCCGGCTTGCTCTTGCCTGCAGCCACCTGTGCTGCCTTTCCATCCTCCTTCTCCATGAGGTGGGATTAGGCAGACTTTCGCTCCTTGCAGCTCGCTGAGTCCTGGTAAGAACAGGAGTCTCTCAGCCTCCGCAACCGCGCAAGTCCGGCGTCTCCTCCACGCTTCATCCCCATTTCCTGGGTCGCGTTGGGCGCACTCCGCCCCTTTCCTGTCCTGACCGGAAGTTCTGGTTTTAGATTGAGGTTTGGAGCTTGCTAGGTCCTCCCCTTGGTGTCTTACATCCTCTGAACCCCAGCAAAATGGTGCCCGCTGCACACAGGGGAAGACAGGACGAGAGCCGAGCTGCTGAGCGGCGTGGGATCTTATCTACACCTGGACAGCCTGTATGACACCGTTCGGCAACCCGTGAGAAGCTCTAAGGCGGCAGGTTAGTGCGGCCCGCACCGGCGTTCCTAAACCGGGCTCACAGGGGTACCATCCAACACTTAGTCTTCTGGTCAGAGGAAAAAAAAAAAAAAACACGTTTTGTTGTGGGAGAAACACAATCAATACTGGAGGGACAAGATGGAAGGTGGGGCCTTTTAACAGCTGTGAACTGATTGTGTTTCCTGTAGGGAGGAGCTCTCTCATCTCTCATGTGTTGCTGTTTTGGATGGTGAGATGAGAAATCAGTACTTTTTACTAAAAAATTATGTGTGTGTATATATATATATATATATATATATATATATATATATATATATATATATATATATATATATATATACACACACACATATACACATACATATATATATATACACACACACACACACACACTTTTTTTGTAAAATATAAAACATGGTGTTAAGCTGAGTAAATACCTAACATGTCACTTTTTAAAACTGCGCACACTCGTGGAATGGTGACAGACTACATCAGCATAGACTACGCATTTAAAAGCCTTTACAAGTTACCAGGTTTAGAGTTACAGGGAAGGTCTGGTGCTAGAATTATTACTCCCGCTCTGATGTTCGTGTCAATACCTCACATGTGTAGTGCGATCGTTGTTGACGTATTCGTGCATGACCGGCGCTTGTGTTCGCCTTTGTACGCAAGCATGGGGGTGGCGTTTTTTTTTTTTCTTAAAATAATATATTCTTTTTTTAAATTTTTTTTTTTTTTTTTTTTTACACGGTTTTACGTTTTTTTTCTTTAATTAAACACTTTCATTGGTGTTACAAGGAATGTAAACATCTCTTGTGACAGCAATAGGCAGTGACCGGTAATCTTTATGGAGAGATTGTATCTTTCTGTTCATGTACAGATCAAAATGGATGAACTTCAGTCTGCAAATGAGGGTAGTTTAACCAAGACTAAGCCTTTTTCTGCCACTTGTTGCTTACAAGTTAAAATCTGTATCCCCCAAACACATACATACGCATTATATATATATATATATATATATATATATATATATATATATATATATATATATATATATATATATATATATATATATATGCGTATAACACACACCCCACGTTTAGGAGGAAATTTAAGGAAAAAAACCTTACAATGCAGCCTTATCGTGTCCATCCGCAGCCTTGTCAGTGTCATTGCAGCCTTTTCAGTGTCAGTGCAGCCTTGCCCCAGTGTCCATTGCAGCCTTGTCAGTGCAGCTTTGCCCCAGTGCAGCCTTGTCAGTGCAGCCTTGCCCCCAGTGTCCATTACATGCTTGCCTTGGACAGATCGTGGCCGACATACACAAAGCGTGTAGTTTTAAATATGGTGCAGCGGAGTTCGGAGGGACTCGGTGACTGGGCGGAGCCAAGATACACATAGCTGAGTGTACTCGGCTCTTCTCGTTGCCGCTCACAGTCACGCCCAGTCCCGCCCTATGATGGACATAACATAGGTCCTATGGCGGGACTGGGCGTGACTGTGAGCGGCGCCGGAAAGAGCCGAGAACACTCGGCTATGTGCATCTCGGCTCCGCCCAGTCACTGTGATCTCGGCGGCGCTCGTTCAGTTCCGCCGAGTCCCTCCGAACTCCACAGCGCCATATTTAAAACTACATGCTATGTGAATGTCGGCGGCGATCGCTATGATAGATCACAATTAGCGGGGATCGGCGTATAACACGCACCCACGATTTTCCCTGATTTTAAGGGGAAAAAGTGCGCGTTATACGCTGATAAATACGGTAGTTATATAGTCCCTAGAGAATAAAATGGCAGTCGTTGCAATATTTTATGTCACACTATTTCCTCACCGGTTTTTAAAAGGCAATTTTTTTGTGAAAGATGTTACGCCGAGAATCGTGAACTGTGATCTTTATTCCAAGATAAGAATTGTGATTCTCATTTTATCCAGAATCGTGCAGCTCTATTAAAATACCACCAAAAGAAAGTTATCGGTCTCAAAAAAAGATAAAAATTTTGTTTGGGTACAACGTTGCATGACCACGCAATTGGCATTCAAAGTGCGACAGCGCTGAAATTGGCCTGGACAGGAAGGGTGTGAAAGTGGCCAGTAGGTAAGTGGTTAAAGTGGTAGTAAACTTTAAACCAAGTTCTTCTAGTAAGGTTGCACCGATACTAAGCATTTTCAAGAGTACTTGTGCGACGGATGGCCTGACACCCAGCCTGCGTGCCTCTGCCAAGATACAGCTTCCTCGTCTTTGGAACCAGGAACCCAGTATTATAACTGAGAATTGCACCCAAGAACTAGACGGCACTAGCTTAGGTGCAAGCTGGAACTCTTTACTGTAAATTCACACAAAATTTATACCACACAAGAGGAGTTTGATCAAATCCTAAACAAGGCAAACTGTAAACAGTAATATCATTTGCACAGCTAAGGAACAGCTAACAGTGAACAGTAAGCTAAACAGCTAGCCACCCAAACAGTCCGGTGCCTACAGTGAGGGGAAAAAGGTTTTTGATCTCCTGCTGATTTTGTATGTTTGCCCACTGACAGTGAAATGATCAGTCTATAAAATTTTAAAGGCAAGTTTATTTTAACAGTGAGAGAAAGAACAGCAAAAATAACCAGAAAAACGCATTTCAAAAAAAGTTATAAAATTAATTTGCATTTTAAAGAGTGAAATAAGTATTTGATCTCCTATCAGTCAGCAACATTTCTGGCTCCCAGGTGTCTTCTATAAAGGGAGTGCTCCTAATCTCAGCTTGTCACCTGTATAAAAAAAAAAAAAAAAAAAAAAAAAAATAGACACCTGTCCACAGAAGCAATCAGATTCCAATCTCTCCACCATGGCCAAGACCAAAGAGCTGTCCAAGGAAGTCAGGGACAAGATTTTAGACCTACACAAGTTTGGAATGGGCTACCAGACCATCTCCAAGCAGCTTGGCGAGAGGGTGACAACAGTTGGTGTGATTATTCGCAAATGGAAGAAACACAAAATAACTGTAATCTCCCTCGGTCCGGGGCTCCATGCAAGATCTCACCTCATGGAGTTTCAATGATCATGATAACGATGAGGAATCAGCCCAGAATTACACGGGAGAATATTGTCAATAATCTCAAGGCAGCTGGGACCATGGTCACTAAGAAAACAAAATCGATAACGCACTACGCCACGAAGGACTGAAATTCTGCAGCGCCCGCAAGGTCCCCCTGCTCAAGAAAGCACATGAACAGGCCCGTCTAAGGTTTGCTAATGAACATCTGAATGATTCAGAGGAGAACTGGGTGAAAGTTTTGTGGTTAGACTGAACCAAAATAAAGCTCTTTGGCATCAACTCAACTTGCCCTGTTTCGAGGAGGAGGAATGCTGCCTATGACCCCAAGAACACCACCCCCACTGTCAAACGTGGAGGTGGAAACCTTTTGCTTTGGGGGTGTTTTTCTGCTAAGGAACAGGACAACTTCACGGCATCAAAGAGACAATGAATGGGGCCATGTACCATCAAATCTTGGGCGAGAACCTCCTTCCCTCAGCCAGGGCATTGAAAATGGGTCGTGGATGGGTATTCCAGCATGACAATGATCCAAAACACACAGCCAAGGCAACAAAGCTGTGGCTCAAGAATCAGCACATTGAGGTCCTGGAGTGGCCTAGCCAGTCTCCAGACTTTATTCCCATAAAAAATATGTGGATGGAGCTGAAGGTTCGAATTACCAGGAGCGTCAGCCTTGAAACCTTAATGACTTGGAGAAGATCTGCAAAGAGGAGTGGAACAAAATCCCTCCTGAGATGTGTGCAAACCTGGTGGCCAACTACAAGAAACGTCTGACCTCCGATCGCCAACAAGGGTTTTGCCACCAAGTACTAAGTCATGTTTTGCAAAAGGGCCAAATACTTACAGTACCTTAAAACTAAGCCCTCCAGCGGCACACTGTCATTGCTGCAGAGGCTTCTATCTTCACCTAATCTTCCTTCCGGGTTCGTGGGCATCGGCCGTTTGATTGGCCGAGCCACGAAGATGTCACTTCTGCGCATTCGTGCGTGAGTCTCGGCCGTGGCACAGAGCCCTGAAGAAAACAAATTGGGTATGCCGTTTCTTCAGAGCCTATTCGCCGGTGACATCACCGGCTGCTGCTCGCTAGAATATCACCTAAAATGGTGCACGTTTAGGAGATAGTCGTTATCTATGGGTAAGCTTTATTATAAGCTTACCTGTAGGTGAAAATCAAATGCAGGAGTTTACTACCACTTTAAAATGTTCACTCCCAGTACAAGGACACTGGAATAGATGGACGGTTGCAGTAAGTACATTTGACAAACAGGGAAAAGAGAAAAGCTCCACACATATTGCAATGATGCGTTAGGCGCTGGAGGGTTCTGTAGCCCATTGTTTACATACAGCATTCATATCATAGTCACAGACTGTTCAAAGCACACTGCTGTAACACACAGAGGAGGTTACTCTGCAGAGTTCAATGGGGGCCGGTGAGTGAGAACAAACACAAAAATACTCAACTATATTCTGCAAAAGCAGAGCACTACGCCGCACACCCGATTTTATACACGAATAGTATTCAAAACGATTAAAATAAAACTTGCATGAGTAGAGATTTCATTTATTAACCGCCTTGACCTCCAGAAGATTTACCCCCTTCATGACCTGGCCATTTTTTGCGATACGGCACAGCGTTAATTTGACTGATAATTGCGCGGCCGTGCGATGCTGTACCCAAATAAATTGTATTTTTTTTCCGACAAACAGAGCTTTCTTTTGGTGGTATTTAATCACCTTCGCAGTTTGATTTTTTTTGCGCTATACACAAAAAAAAGATTGACAATTTATTTTTATTTTCTAAAAATCAAAATTTCTTCATAAAATTTAGGCCAACATGTATTCTACTACATATTTTCATAAAAAAAAAAAAAATCCCAATAAGCATATATTGATTGAATATTCAAAAATAAGTTGCACTAAATGAAAATTGTGAAAGTTATATCCAAGGTGATCCTGCAATAATAATAAATGGAAGTGCACAAGACATGAGTGATGTTCAGAAAAGTGACTTTCCTCCTCTTATAGAATGGCCGCTTACCGACTCCCTATGATCTTCTATTACGGGAGATCACACACGCTTTCGACTATATACCCAGCCAGGGCCTTTGGAAGTTCTTGAAGTGCGATTTTCCCTGGATTCACCAAAGGCCCTGGATGGGTATATAGCCGAAAGCATGCGTGATCTCCCATAATAGGGGATCATAGGGAGTTGGTAAGCGGCCATTCTATAAAAAAGATGGAAATTTTCACTAGTAATGACGATGATCAGGACTGCAATATTGCGGCGGACAATCTGACACTTTGCAGGGACCAGTGACACTAATACAGTGATCAGTTCTAAAACATGCACTGTACTGACACTGGCTGGGAAGGGGTTAAACATCTAGGGGTGATCAAAGGGCTAAACTTGTGCCTAACCAGTGTTGTTGTGTTTATTGTGTTGTGTTTTTACTAAGGGATGTGCTGGATTTTATTCCCTGCTTTTATTCATCAGTTGTTAAAGGCGTGGTGGTCACCTGCTCATTAACAACCTGCTTTTCACTGGTTTTTAAGGATGCTGGAAGCTACCCGCTCCTTAAAGAGGAAGTAAAGCCTTCCTCTTTAACTGTACCTATAAGCCTATATTAAGGGTTACCTGTAGGTAGTGTAAACATCTCCTAAACTTGCACCGTTTAGGAGATATTTACCATATACGCTGCCACCGACGTCATCAGCGCATGTGCACTGAAGGTACGGCCCCCGTTCGTGCTGTTTCTTCAGGACCCGTGCCGTGACCGGCAGCAGCTATTCACGGGAGTGACGCCATCGGGGCTCTGGCCAGTCACAGAGCCGTAGCCCGCGAACTCGGAAGTAACTCCGGGAAAGATGTCAGCCGTGGAAGCAGAGTGAAGACGGCACCGCAGGGCATTGTTCTAAGGTAAGTATTTCATAATGAGCTAGTATGCGGTGCATACTAGCTCATTATGCCTTTGTCTTGCAGGTTTTTTTTTCTCGGAGGTTTACAACCTCTTTAACAACCATATGGTTTACTGGTTGTTAAAAGATGCTGGTGGGTGCCTGCTCCTTACCAACCAGAGTGTGCCTCCAAAGTAAGACAAAACCGTTGCAAGTAAAAAAACAAACATTCAGGTGCGACTTTCACATGACTTTTGAGGGTTAACATTGAAGTTTATGGCCCTCAAGTCACATGAAAGAACTACTTTGAAGTCTCTGCAAATTTAGGAAAGATAGATAGATAGATAGATAGATAGATAGATAGATAGATAGATAGATAGATAGATAGATAGATAGATAGATAGATAGATACTCATGGGAAAATATGGGGTGCCCTAACAAACCTCTGTAGCTGCAGGAATTGCAGAGAACTTCATTCTTAAAAAGGAACTTCACTTTCACTGAAACAAAAAAAGATAAAAAACAAAAAAAATGTAGCCTATAAAATGGCTAAACAAGCAATTTTGTGTTTTAGGGTTAATGCCTGGGGGTAATTCTTGCGTGCGCCGGCGCCAATGCCGGAGGTTATTCTTGCGTGCGCTGGCACCAATACCTGGGGGTTATTCTTGCTTGCACTGGCACCAATGCCGGAGGTTATTCTTGCTTGCGCTGGCACCAATGCCTGGGGGTTATTCTTGCTTGCGCTGGCACCAATCCCGGAGGTTATTATTGCTTGCGCTGGCACCAATCCCGGAGGTTATTATTGCTTGCGCTGGCACCAATCCCGGAGGTTATTCTTGCTTGCGCTGGCACCAATGCCGGAGGTTATTATTGCTTGCGCTGGCACCAATGCCGGAGGTTATTATTGCTTGCGCTGGCACCAATGCCGGAGGTTATTATTGCTTGCGCTGGCACCAATGCCGGAGGTTATTATTGCTTGCGCTGGCACCAATGCCGGAGGTTATTATTGCTTGCGCTGGCACCAATGCCGGAGGTTATTATTGCTTGCGCTGGCACCAATGCTGGAGGTTATTATTGCTTGCGCTGGCAACAATACTGTGCATTTTGATAGTGGCCACTGACACCAATTATTGTACTCCAACTCTCTTTCCGATGCATTTCACAAGCCACTGGAAAAAAATGCAGCAAGACACCAATTTTCAGCAAATAAGATGCATTACTGCATGTTCATTTTGAATGAGCTGCCTAGCTAGATGCTCACCCCTCAACGCAAAAAAAGTGCACTGCTATTGTGCAGCCCACTGTAAGTGCTGGGGGCCACACTTGAGGCCCTCTATTATTTTGACGTTGACTACCACTGCCTTAGATCTTCCAACAACTATGTAGTGCAAAGGCCTGCCTGACTGACTGAATTGGTTAGTTTAGGTAGGCCCTCGTATTATTATAGTATCGGAATATCTAAATTTTGATTGTACAAACATTGTATGGTCAGATTGTAAGTGAGCTATAAATTGATCGAAAAGTAAACATTTTTCTTTTTTTTTTTTTTTTTTAAACAACAACTCTACTTGCTCTGTGCTGTGAACCTCTTCTTCTCGGGTGCCCCAGCGGCGCTCCTGGCTCCTCCTCTCTGTCCAGTGCTCCCACGGGAAGCCACTTCCCATGGGGGGCACACATGCAAGCTCACTCTCGAGCCCTGCTGCTGTGTCCACTGACACAGACAATGGGACTCAGCCCCACTGGCTTTAAATGCCAGCAGTGAGAGCCAAATGGCTCCCGGTGCCCCAGTAAAGCCAGTGAGACGCAGAAGTGAGGGGAAAGAAGAGCTGCAGACATGCACAGCGGTGGATCGAATGAGGGCTCAGGTAAGTAAGCGGGGGTCCAAAATAAATGCCAAAACATTATTTACCTTAATGCAAAGAATGCATTTCACGGAAAAAAGGTTTAGGATTTAAAACCACTTTAAGTATACACTTTTATGGTCCTCATGAGTCTTACGTTTAGCTGCCCATATAATATAGAACCTGCTTGTACAAAACTATGTAACGAGGACACCTAAATTCATTGCATTTATATCAAATCATATAAAAGCCTTTATGCTACATAGTTGATGGTGGATCTAAAGGAGCCAAATTAGATTGTATAGTGTATGGTCACCCTCAAGGTTTTTTTTTCCCTCAGAGAATAGGTGCAGGAACTCCCCACTTCTGGGTCACCCCTTGTCTCCGTCCCTTGCCCACCTCCTAGCAACATTCATTGGTTCCACCCACTACCCACCTCCCAGTACGACCCCTTTTAGAGAATACCGAACCAAGTATTTTTTGGTACTGAGTAGTTTGCATATAAAGGAAAGGGGGGGGGGGGGTTGGGACTTTAAATGAGGCACAATGAATGTACCTCCATCCCTGATTCAGGTAACCAAGAAAGGAATGTGGGATTTTGAATGAAGCAATTGACTTGTGGAGGGAGCGTGGTTTGTAAACATTATTTTTTGTGACAATATATAGATATAGATATAGATACACACACACACACACACACGGCGTGAACATAATGGATACATTAATACATATATGTCAGCTTGGCAGCACATGGCATAAGTAGTTTGCATGGAATTTTCTAATGATAGGCAGTAAAATAGGTCCTCTGCAGCTAGTAACAATAGGTCCCCCCCCCAGCAACAATAGAGCCCCCACAACAAAATACCCCCTCTCCCCCCAGCAAGTAACAATACTGTAGATCCATCCTAGCAACAACAGACTCCAACAGCAAAAATAGATCTCCCGGATGACAGCATCAATAGACCCTTCCCTCAAGAGTAGATCTCTCCCATCAACAACTGAGCCCCCCCCCCCCAACCAACATAAAATCCCCCTGAGCAATGATAGGATTGGCCTCCCCAGCAGCAATGGATCCCCCAAGCACACCCTAGCACCTTGGCATTATATACAGTTGTGCTCATAAGTTTACATACCCTGGCAGAATTTATGATTTCTTGGCTATTTTTCAGAGAATATGAATAACAAAAAAACTTTTCTTTCACTCATGGTTGGTGTTTGGCTGAAGCCATTTATTATCAATCAACTGTTTACTCTTTTTAAATCATAATGGCAACAGAAACTACCCAAATGACCCTGATCAAATGTTTACATACCCTGGCCTGTTAACATGCACACAAGTTGACACAAAGGGGTTTGAATGGCTATTAAAAAGGTAACCATCCTCACCTGTGATCTGTTTGCTTGTAATTATTGTGTGTGTATAAAAGGTCAATGAGTTTCTGGACTCCTGACAGACCCTTGCATCTTTTATCCAGTGCTATACTGACGTTTCTGGATTCTGAGTCATGGGGAAAGCAAAAGAATTGTCAAAGGAACTGTATAAAACAGAACAAGGGATATGAAAAGATATCCAAGGAATTGAGAATACCAATCAGCAGTGTTCAAACTCTAATCAAAAAGTGGAAAATGAGGGGTTCTGTTGAAACCAAACCATGGTCAGGTAGACCAACTAAAATTTCAGACACAACTGCCAGGAAAATTGTTCGGGATGCAAAGAAAAACCCACAAATAACTTCAGGTGAAATACAGGACTCTTTGAAAACATGTGGTGTGGCCGTTTTAAGATGCACAATATGGAGGCACTTGAAGAAAGATGGGCTGCATGGTCGAGTCACCAGAAGAAAGCCATTACTACGCAAATGCACACAAAATATCCCGCCGCTTACAATACGCCAAACAGCACAGAGACAAGACTCAACCTTCTGGCACAAAGTCATTTGGAGCGAGGAGACCAAAACTGAGCTTTTTGGCCACAACCATAAACACTACATTTGCAGAGGAGTCAACAAGGCCTATGATGAAAGGTACACCACTCTTACTGTGAAACACTGAGGTGGATCGCTGATGTTTTGGGGGGGATGTGTGAGCTACAAAGGCACAGGAAATTTGGTCAAAATTGATGGCAAGATGAATGCAGTATGTTATCAAAAAATACTGGAGGAACATTTGCATTCATCAGCCAGGAAGCTGCGCATGGGACGTACTTGGACATTCCAACATGACAATGATCCAAAACACAAGGCCAAGTCGACCTGTCATTGGCTACAGCAGAATAAAATGAAGGTTCTGGAGTGGCCATCTCAGTCTCCTGATCTCAATATCATTGAGCCACTCTGGGGAGATCTCAAAACGTGCCGTTCATGCAAGACAGCCCAAGAGTTTACAGGAACTGGAGGCTTTTTGCCAAGAGGAATGGGCAGCTTTACCATCTGAGAAGATAAAGAGCCTCATCCACAAATACCACAAAAAGACTTCAAGCTGTCATTGATGTTAAAGGGGGCAATATGCGGTATTAAGAACTAGGGTATGTAAACTTTTGATTGGGGTAATTTGGATAGTTTCTGTTTCCATTATGATTTAAGAGTAAACACAGTTGATTGATAATAAATGTCTTCAGCCAAATACTAACCATGAGTGAAATAAAAGTTTTAGTGTTCTCATTCATATTCTCTGAAAAATGGCCAAGAAATCATAAACTCTGCCAGGGTATGTAAACTTATGAGCACAACTGTACTGCGTTCCCGCTGAAAAAGAAGCCATGGCCACCCTTAGTAAAACAAAGCTTGGTTGCCATGAACGTTCAGGGTTAGGACGGGCAATGCCAAGCACGGTTGGTGACACAGATTTCTACCAATGATCAGCCTGAGCAGATGTCCTCACAACATACATTTAAGTTTTGTGTAGAACGAACATCAGTGATCCTTATAGTAAATATTGGATGAACATAAACCAGCTGCAACCTATATTTCCATTTTATGGAAAACCTTGTGATGAGTCATCCTAAGTCTGCAAATCGATAGAACACAAACTTCAAGAGTACGAAAACATTTCAGTATTTGTCATCCAGTCACAGTGATTTGACAGTTTTTACAGTTCCGTCAGAGAAATGTGCTGAGTGTATAATGTTCGCTAATAAAATAGTGTCTTCATTATTCTAGCAACATAACACCCATAAACAAATAACATTGCCTTAAAGCTGAACTCCAGGTATAGATAATGAATAGTTACCTTCGTCCAATGTAATTCTGTATATACCATACCTGTGGGATCCCTCTAGAAGCTGGAAATCACTTTAGTAGACATCTCCATTAGCTTCGGAGCCCCGTACCTAGCGGCTACCCTACTGTATTGGAGGTCGACCACAAGGCACCATTCAGAGAATACCTTGCATCTGCAAAGCATTGTCTGATTTGATGTGATGAAAAGCGTGATGTCCCTACCTTGCCTCCCCATCTTATGCCTTTGAATTAATTAAGAAAATGCAGAGCATCTTTGAATAGTGCCCATCGGCCGACCTCTTATGTTCAGAATGCAATATGGGACCCGGAAGCAAGTAGAGAGAAAATGAAACTGAAATAGCGGTGCCCTACTACAGCGAGTTCCAGCTTCCACAGGTATGCAATATACATACGGTAGTTACATTACTCAAGCTGGTCCAATGTAATTATGTAAAAATATCCATACCTGGAATTCGTTAAAGAAGAACTTCATCCTGCCTAACCACAACACATGCTTGCTAGACCATGAAGTCCTGCATTTTCTTGCATGAAGCCAAAAGTTCCTCTTTCGTTGCTCTTCTCCCATGCCAACATCTTTAATGGAGGTCCGGCAAATGCTGCAAATCTATGCCAGGTCTATGGGACGTGCGAGATCTCAGAAAAAAACTGCCTCCTAGGATGTCTACACTACAAATCCTGTGATGCATTTTCCAAGACCTAGGCGAGGATTTAGCTACCCTGCCAGCAGGACACCTCTCTATAGCCCAGCTCCCCTTCTGGCTATGGCCAGAAGGGCAGCCCAAGTCTCGCAATCAGCCTCTCGGGAGGTGTAGTGTAAACATGCCAGGAGGCAGTCTGCGAGACCTCGCACAGACAGACATTCTGCAGGTCTCTGCCAGGTCCCCGGCAGCATCCCTCGCCACATGGTCCAGCTACCCTCCCGGGAGCATCCCTAGCCACAGGGTCCAGCTGCCCTCCCAGCAGTATCCCTCCTCACGGCTCAAGATGCCCTCCCGGCAGTATCCCTCACCAAAGCCCAGCTCCCCTTCCTGGCAGTATCCCTCACCAAAGCCCAGCTCCCCTTCCTGGCAGTATCCCTCACCAAAGCCCAGCTCCCCTTCCTGGCAGTATCCCTCACCAAAGCCCAGCTCCCCTTCCTGGCAGTATCCCTCACCAAAGCCCAGCTCCCCTTCCTGGCAGTATCCCTCACCAAAGCCCAGCTCCCCTTCCTGGCAGTATCCCTCACCAAAGCCCAGCTCCCCTTCCTGGCAGTATCCCTCACCAAAGCCCAGCTCCCCTTCCTGGCAGTATCCCTCACCAAAGCCCAGCTCCCCTTCCTGGCAGTATCCCTCACCAAAGCCCAGCTCCCCTTCCTGGCAGTATCTCTCACCAAAGCCCAGCTCCCCTTCCTGGCAGTATCCCTCACCAAAGCCCAGCTCCCCTTCCTGGCAGTATCCCTCACCAAAGCCCAGTTCCCCTTACTGGCAGTATTCCTCAACACTGCCCATCTCCACTCCCGACAGTATCCCTCACCATAGCCCAGCTCTCTTTCTGGCAGTACACGTACATTACAAATTCATAAAAGCATCAACATTCTACTGTAATCTCAAAAGTAATTTTCAATATTTTGAAATCAGCAGCTTTTATCAGAATTATTATTATTATTACAGGATTTATAAAGCGCCAATAGTTTGCGCAGCACTTAACAAAATTAAGGCAGACATTACAATTTGGTACAAGAGGAATCAGAAGCCCTGCCCATTAGCGCTTACAATCTAAAAAGGGAGGGTCAATTGATACAAAAAGGTAATAGCTGTGGGGGATGAGCTGATGGAGGAAGTAAAACAGTGTATTCATTAGAAGCAGGATAGGCTTCCTATAAAAAGAAGGGTTTTCAAAGATCGTCTAAAAATGGATAGATTAGGGGACAGTCGAACAGATTGGGGTAGGGAGTTCCAAAGGATAGAAATCCTGGAGGTGACAAGGGAGCTAGGGAGCAGGAGGTCTTGGGAGGACCGAAGAGAGCGGCTTGATTGGTATTTTGGTACTAGGTTAGTGATGTAGCTGGGGGGCAGAGTTATGGATGGCCTTGTAAACTATTGTTAGTACTTTGAATTTTATTTGTTGGGTGAGTGGCAGCCAGTGGAGGGATTGGCAGAGAGGGGTGAAGGACACTGAATGGTTGGTAAGGTGGATGAGTCTTGCAGCGGCATTCATTATGGACTGAAGGGGGGATAGTCTATGTAAAGGTAATCCAATGAGGAGGGAGTTGCAGTAGTCAAGGCGAGAGATAACCAGGGAGTGAATTAGAAGCTTAATGGTGCCATTAGTTAAAAAGGGGCGTATTCTGGAAATGTAGCGGAGGCTAAGCCAGCATTATTTGGACAGGGATTGTATGTGGGCCTGAAAGGACAGTTCAGAGTCTAAGGTTACCCCCTAGCACCTTGGCATGTGGGACAGACTGATAGATGAAGTCAGGGGAGGGAATATTAAGAGCTCAGTTTTAGATAGATTCAGTTTGAGAAAGTTGTTTGACATTCAGGCTGATATGTCTGTTAGTAAATCAGTGATGCGTGAGGAGACTGATGGGGTGAGCTGAGGGACAGAGAGATAGATTTGGGGGTCATCGGCATATAACTGGTAGTGGAAACCTTGGGAGGCTATCAGCTGACCCAGGGAGGACCTGTAGATCGAGAATAGAGGTCCAAGGACAGAACCTTGGGGGACCCCAACGGTAAGAGGAGTTGGAAAGGAGGAAGTGGAGCTGTAAGTGACACTGAAGGTGCGGTGAGATGGAGGAGGAGATGGACGAGGAGGTCAACTGTATCAAAGGCATTTGAAAAGTCCAAGAGTAAGAGTACAGAATAATGACTGATGGTTTTGGCTGTTAGTAAGTCGTTTGTGAGTTTTAGGAGAGCAGTTTCTGTGGCGTGCTGTGGGCAAAAGAAGGTTATTCTCAATGAGGTGGTCTCTTAAATTGGTTGTAGACTAAACGTTCAAGGAGTTTGGAGGCAAAGGGAGTAAAGAGATGGGTCGCAGGTTGTTAAGACTGGCGGGGTCCAGTGAGGCCTTTTTTGGTATGGGAGTGATTAGCGCATTATTTAGAGGGTTGGGGAAGATGCCAGTAGAGAGTGAGAGGTTGAAGATATGAGTTAAAGAGTGTAGGATAGAGTCAGATGGTGACTGTAGTATTTGAGAAGGAACAGAGTCCAGGGGGCAGGAGGTTAGGTGGGCATTAGAAAAAAGTTTAGTAACTTCCTCTATATTAGCTGGGTTAAAAGAGGGAAGTATTGGTTGCGCAGGAGGACAAGGAGTGTAAAGTGAGGGAGATATGATGAAAGATCTTGCCATTAAAGCGGAGTTCCACCCACTTTTGAAAGGTGGTCTTAAACGAAAGACCACCTCTCCACCCCTCGTTTTTGGATATTAAACAAAAAAAAAAAAAAATTTCTTCTTCTATCGTACCTTTTTATGAAGTACAGCCTGTACTTCTGGTCCGCGGCGCAGGACGTAATTTCCTTTTGTATGGCAAGCCCCCCCGCTGTCTTCTGGGACCTTTGTGTATCCCAGAAGACAGCAGGCCATTCAGAAAGCGCCGCGCGGCTCGCGCAGTAAGAAACAGGCAGTGAAGCTGCAGTTTCCCTTAGTTAAATTGGCGGCGCCTGCACCCGATCCGATGGACGGATCGGGTGCAGGCGCACTCGGGGAACCGACAGCGCGGGCTCACTGGACAGGTAAGTGTCCTTATTAGAAGTCAGCAGCTACAGTGTTTGTAGCTGCTGACTTTAATATTTGCGGGTGGAACACCGCTTTAAAGGTCTTTGTTCAGGTACTTCCTGTTACAACGTGACAAATGTTGTGTCTCTGTCTCCCACCTGTGCTCCTGTATTGTCACCTTGTCACATGAAATTCAGAGGGCATCCACAGTTAGAGCTCTGTAAATTTGTGTCAGCAAACAATGCAAAGTGGAACCTAAACACTCGGATCATTTCACTTCTCTGCACTGTTTGGAGGGTGCTCAGTGGTAAATACCAACGTGCGCTGAGCACTCCCTTGTACCAACCACCTGAACAAGCCCTTGGATGACACGGCAACAATACAATCAGACATGCTCATGCAGAACGAAAGCTCAGATTGTCAGAGACTATGAAAACAATAGCAAATGCTCCATAATGTTAGTCTACCTAAATCATACAAGCAGTGTCTACCTACCTGGATCTGCGCAGACTCATAATTGGATTGCTAATTTATCCACAGAATACAATCAATTCATAGCCCCCAAGTGGATCTCAAGTCCAGGGGGACAATTGCAACTAACGTTCAATGATCACCAGATCAAGTCATGTACATCTTGTGGTCTATGGCCAGCTTTGATCACTGGTGTCCCTCACATAGAGGCACAGGTCATAAACAGCCACAATGGGGCCAGGTGTAGGAAGCATAAAGCCCATAGAACAGTAAAGAGCAGCCAGGGTCACCTCCACAATGGCCCCTGTGACCCTGCTGACTACAGAGGCCGATACTCATTATTGTCAACATTTGGAAATCATTTTCAGGGACATTGTGCTCTTCCAGGCTCACACAACCCAATAGTTGGCATAGGGAGAAAATAATGGAAGGTCCAAGTCTTCTAATATGTAATTATCCAGGAGCAGATGTGTGCTACCTACTGAGAAGGTCTAGTAGTCTATGATTAGCCTATTGGAGGCAATAAATGATTCAGTAAATTATTTTTTTACCAATTAATCTGTCCTAATAGGTGATATACAGTTGACAACCTAATCAATCAATATGCCACACACAGTCAGGCACAGATGTTGGTTGAGAAGGCCTGGCTTGCAGCCTCGGCTCTAATTCATCCCAAAGATGTTCTATCGGGTTGAGGTCACGACTCTGTGCAGGCCAGTCAAGTTCCTCCACCCCAAGCTCGCTCATCCATGTCTTTATGGGCCTTGCATTGTGTACTGGTCCCGATCATTTGGTGGAGGGGGGATTATGGTGTGGGGTTGTTTTTCACGGGTTGGCCCCTTAGTTCCAGTGAAGGGAACTCGTAAAGGTGACAGCATACCAAGACATTTTGGACAATTTCATGCTTTGAACTTTGTGGGAACAATTTGGGGATTCGTTCCCGTGAAGGGAACTCTTAAGACATCAGCTAAAGCTGCATGATTGTTAAGAGATCGTGATCTCGATTCCACCCCACACACACACACACACACACACACACACACACAATCCTAATCCAGAATCTCCATGATTCTTGTAAGAAGTGCAGAGCGGTTCCCCTTGCTCACTGCTGTCAAAAAAAAAAAAAAAAAAAAGCAGCCAGCAATGTTTATCAACAATGTTGGGCAGCCTGAAAGATAAAAACGAAACATTGTATCTGTTCATTTATTTACAGATCAAAGCAATGAACTTCAGTGTGCTAATTGAGTCAGTTTAAAGTGGGGTTCCACTAAAAAAAAAAAAAAAAAAAAAAAAAAAAAAAAAAAATGGAACTTCCGCTTTAAGCACTGGCGACCCAGACATGCCACGTTTGGGACAGGCGAGTGTCTGTTTATTAAAAGTCAGTAGCTACACTTTTTGTAGTTGCTGACTTTTAAATGGGTGGAACTTCGCTTTAAAGCGGGGGTCCACCTATCTATTGTTTTTTTTTTTTTTTGTTCATTCACAAACTTTTCTTCTCAGCATTACATACTCACATATTGTGTGTAATATGTCCGCCTGTGTCAGATTTCGTCGGAAAGAATAACTTATATTATTCACTGCAGGTGGTTTCCATCTTCATTGTGGGCATTTGAAGCCCACAAGCATTTATTTCCTGGATGTGGTGAATGCTGTGCTCCCAGCATTCACCGCTCGTTCCCGCACATGTTCAGTGGCATCCTGGGAAGCCTGAGACTAGCTCCCAGGAGACTGTGCGGAGTCTGGGAGAGGCTAGAAACACGCCTACTCCCACGGGAGGAGAACCAGGAAGTGCAAAGAAGAATAGAAAAATAAAAGGTAATTACGGCGATTTAAATTTTTTTAAACGGCATGTCAGCATCTAGGCAAGGAAGAGAATACATACAGATATTGTTCAAAATTTGGGTGGAACCCCGCTTTAAGGCTGAGTTCACACTGAAGCACGGAGCGGCTCACAGCAGGAGTTCGGTGAGTCTCCATTCACCGTTTCAGGTCCGATTTCAGCCCAAATTTTTGGCTGAATTCGGACCAGAAAAGGCTCAGGACCCCTGTGCAATTCGCCCCGGAGCCGCTCTGGAGATGTGAACCGGCTCCATAGACAGCCGGTCACAATCTCCTGACATGAAAATTGGATGCGGAGAAACCCACATTCAACTCATACTGGTGTGAACCCAGCCTAAAGCAACCTTGTCAAGTAAAAAAAATAAAATCTTTTTTTTTTTCTCCTTTTTATTAAATTGTTCCTCTATTTAACCCCTTATTAGCCCTTAATTTACTCTAATCAGCCTTATTAACTTCTTATTCTCCTCCATTTAAATTATTATTATTTTTTAATAATTTTTATTTATAAACTATTAATAATTAAACCCATTTTTTGTTTGCTTTGTTCATTAATATTTTTACACCTTTAACATATATTTACATGTTTCACATTGAAAAAAAGCGCAAAAAAAAGAAAAAAAAAGAAATTTTAATTATATTTTAATATAATTTTAATTTAATTTTAATATGCAAAATAACTTTTTAATCCTTTGTACCATTGCCGACAGCTGAATTATGAACCATAAAGTTGCAGTAGGTATCAGTATCAGAAAATACTAAAAAAAAAGTCCCTAATATAACGTAATGGTCTTTTTTTTTTTTTTTTTTTTTTATTTCTTTACACATTATATTATTTTTCATGACATTTCTTTACATTTGATTGAAGCAGAGAGTATTAGGTCTTATTTTATTGCCATCTTGTTAGATAGCCTAATGTTCAGGCCAGTGGAGGCCCGTCTATAGTGGGTGCATGGGCGCCACCCCCCCCCTCCAGGCAGTAAAAAAAAAAGTTTAATACTGGCCCTTTAAAATACAAAAAAAAGGTCCTTAAGTGCACTGTGTTTGGACGCCAGACACAGTGCACTTATGGGAAGCGCCACGTCTATGCAATCACAAGATTGCAGACACAGCGCTTCATTTGCAGGCTTTTATCCTACCTTGCGGCGCTTTCCGAAGAATAGTATCTATTACTACGGCCGGGTGGTTTGATTGACATCTTGGTTTGATGTCACTTCCTGTTTTCTCTCTCCCATGAGAGAGGAAACAGGAAGTATGAGAGGAGTGGACTCCTCCATCCCATCTGCCAGTGTCCACACAGTAGGAGAGGACACCACACAGCAAGGTAAGTACCGCTGTGCTCCCACGGAGAACGGGGGGGGGGGGGGATTGGTTCAATGTGACACTGGCAAGGCTGCATTTGGTGAGACACAGGCTGCATGTAAGCACGGACTCCGCTGGGGACACCTGATGGCATCTGGTGGCAGGTGACGTGGCTAGTGACACGCTCAGGGCTCCCACTGATTCTGCATTATGGTGAGTTGAAGGATTTCATTTTATATTACAATGTAATAATAGAAATAATGCGCTTCAATCATCCTGACACCATAGCAACCATGGTGCCGGGATGATTGAAGTGTTATCACCAGGTGTTTGGAATATCTTTATCTGCTGATTGTTAAACTTTCTAGAATACACATATTTCTATTGTTGTGTAGGACCTGGGCCTGCTGTCCCTCCATCCCTCGTTCATCTCAGATGCTAGCCACACCACCTTAGAGCCACGCCCACTATTCTGCTGAAACCACGCCCATTTCACCAAGTGGGGGGGGTCAAAAAGGAAGGGCGGGGTCTGGCGCCCCCCATCCTAAAACTTCCCAAGCTGCCACTGGTTCATGGGTAGTAAATCTTTAAAATAAAAAAAAGTTCAGAATCGTGATCTTTATTCTAAGCAAAAAGAATTGCGATTCTCATTTTATACAGAATCGTGCAGCTCTAGCATCAGCATACTAAGACAATTAGACAATTTCATGCTCCCAACTTTGTGGGAACATTTTCGGGATGGCCCCTTTCTGTTCCAACATGACTGCGCACCAGAGCACAAAGCAAGGTCCATAAAGACATGGATGAGCGAGTTTGGGGTGGAGGAATTTGATTGGCCTGCACAGAGTCCTGACCTCAACCTGATAGAACACCTTTGAATTAGAGTGCAGACTGCGAGCCAGGCCTTCTCGTCCTACATCAGCGCATGACCTCACAAATGCACTTCTGGAAGAATGGTCAAACATTCCCATAGATACACTCCTAAACCTTGTGGACAGCCTTCCTAGAAGGGTTGTAGCTGTTCTAGCTGCAAAGGTTGGGCCAACTCAATATTGAACCCTACAGACTAAAACTGGGATGTCATTAAAAATTTCATGTGGGTAGTTCCCCTAATGGCCATCACCGGAGACGTCTAGGTTCTTATAAAGATCATACCCAAGCCACAGAGGTTCTCGTAATGGCCATCACGGAGGGTTCTCGTAATGGCCATCACGGAGGGTTCTCGTAATGGCCATCACGGAGGGTTCTCGTAATGGCCATCACGGAGGGTTCTCGTAATGGCCATCACGGAGGGTTCTCGTAATGGCCATCACGGAGGGTTCTCGTAATGGCCATCACGGAGGGTTCTCGTAATGGCCATCACGGAGGGTTCTCGTAATGGCCATCACGGAGGGTTCTCGTAATGGCCATCACGGAGGGTTCTCGTAATGGCCATCACGGAGGGTTCTCGTAATGGCCATCACGGAGGGTTCTCGTAATGGCCATCACGGAGGGTTCTCGTAATGGCCATCACGGAGGGTTCTCGTAATGGCCATCACGGAGGGTTCTCGTAATGGCCATCACGAAGGGTTCTCGTAATGGCCATCACGGAGGTCACAGAGTTTTTAGTCATGACCATCACTGAGGTCACGGAGTTTCTCTTGTAATGGCCACCACTGAGGTCACGGAGTTTCTCTTGTAATGGCCACCAGAAGATAGCCATTACCACAGCCATGGAACTATCACTGGGGCCACAAAATGTTCTTGTAAAGGCCATCACTTGTGCCGTAGAGGGCCTCTTATTGGGCATTACTTGTGTCATGGAGGTTATTATATGGGCCAACACCGGGGCCATAGAAGTTTCTGTAATGGCCATGACTGGAACCATAGAGGATCTTGCGGGCCCTACCTAGGCAGCTAAAAGTCTCTACCTCCAGCATGGGCACTCTTCCATGAGTCCTTCATGTTCCTAGGAAGAGGAGATGAGGCTCAAAACGCATAAAAACACACTAAAACCACTTATTTGGTGCAAATTTGGATGCTCCGGTTGAGATCCAGTTGGGGCGGAAAACGTGTAATTCCACCAATTTCACCCTTGTGGTTGAGCGCTGTCACGCTTCGCTAAACGTGAACGGCGATGGAGTCGGTCTTCTGGAGTTTCTCGTATTTTGGGTGTTTTTTTAGGGCACGTGTCCCTTTAAGACTATGAGATCCATTGAAAGGAAAAGTCCTCTAAGAGAAGAAGATCCTAATGTCACAGATGACAGGAGGGGGAGGAGCGGGATGGGTCAGACCACCCCCCCAGGACACACACACACATCTCACCTTCCCGGGGACCCCCCGGTGGTCGGTGCTGCCCTGCCAGAACCTCCGGCTGTAGCAGGTGATGTAGCCCACCAGCTTCTCCTCGTAGGGGAAGTCCACCTTCCAGATGAGCGAGCCGTAGCCGAACACCCACATGATGATGACGATGACAGCCCCACTACTCGCACTGACACACACCGGTGTCTGCGCCCTCGCCTGCCACCAAACCCCGCCCCTCCGCCTCTTCCCTCCCGCTGATTGGACTGCGCCGGCAAAGCATCACGGGACATGTAGTAGAAACGCCGAGCACTTTTTTTTTTCTTTTGGATGAACTTTATACATAAGAGACTGGAACATAAGAGACAAAAGAAGAGAACTGCTGCGGGTGAGTGAGCGGTCCAGGCGGGGGCGTGGCCTGGTGGTCCACGTGACTGAAGTAGACGTGAGAAGCGCGGCGCGGGAGATGTGATCGGTCGGTGGACGGGCCCGTGCTGGTGACGTCAGAGCTGCCGACCGGAATAGTAAACGGAGCGGCGCCGGTCCGGTGTGTGGGCGTGTCAGGACCTGAGACTGACAACCCGCCCCCTGTGTGTGTTTATTAAAGGGTGAGTTCACCTTCTTATGGGAAACAAGTGAACTAAACGCCAGATATCCGCCTCAGTACATCGCCACATAGTGCTACCGGTGTACCTGAGACCCTCCGTGCTGACCAATGAGAGCGCAGCTGTCCTTTTCTGACCAATGAGAGCGCAGCTGTCCTTTTCTGACCAATGAGAGCGCAGCTGTCCTTTTCTGACCAATGAGAGCGCAGCTGTCCGTTTCTGACCAATGAGAGCGCAGCTGTCCGTTTCTGAGCAATGAGAGCGCAGCTGTCCGTTCTGACCAATGAGAGAAGAGCGCGTAAAGTTCCCACAGAAAAGACCAATCAGTGCAAAGATAAACAAAGTATCACAGACAGTAGACGTGCACTGACAATTTGTTTTCGTTTCATTCTTTTTTTGCTTTTTTTGGAAATCTGAAAATTCGGATTTTCGAGTTTTTGAATTCCGAATTTTTTTGAGTTTCAGAATTTTCGACTTTCAGAATTTTCGACTTTCAGAATTTTCGACTTTCCGAATTTTCGACTTTCCGAATTTTCGACTTTCCGAATTTTCGACTTTCCGAATTTTCGAAATTCAGAAATTTCGGAAATTCGAAATTAAAAAATTCGGGAATTAACGAATTTGTCAAAATTCGTTAAAAAACGAGTTTGGAACTAAATGAATTGCTTTTTAATTGCACTGATTGCTGTATAAATGTGAATGGTCCCAAAATCGCGCCAATAGTGTCCAATCTGTCCGCCATAATGTTGCAGTCACGATAAAAATCGCTAATCGCCGCCATTACTAGTAAAAAAAAAAAAAATATTAATAAAAATGCCATAAATCTATCCCCTATTCTGTAGATGCTATAACTTTTGCGCCAACCAATCCATATACGCTTATTGCGATTTTTTTTTTTTTTTACCAAAAATATGTAGAAGAATACATATCGGCCTAAAGTGAGGAAAAAAAAATGTTTTTATATATTTTTTTGGGGATATTTATTATAGCAAAAAGTAAAAAATAATGCATTTTTTTCAAAATTGACGCTAATTTTTGGTTTATAGCGCAAAAAATAAAAACCTCGGAGGCGATCAAATACCACCAAAAGAAAGCTCTATTTGTGGGGAAAAAAGGACGTCAATTTTGTTTGGGAGCCACGTCGCACGACCGCGCAATTGTCAGTTAAAGTGACACAGTGCCGAATCGCAAAAAGTGCTCTGGTCTTTGGCCAGCCAAATGGTCCGGGGCTGAAGTGGTTAAAATGAATGTCATTTCTGAACGAAAACCACATCCACTGTCTGAAAATTCCTTTGACAAAGAAGTTTTCTATTATTTCCAAATTTTCCCATCACTGTGGTTGAAAATGAATGTCGATTTGACCCCCACTAACGATTAGAAAATCAAACAAACGTTCTTAAAATTACACTTTTTTTGAAGGAAGTCATTGTTTGTTTTTTAATTAAAAAAATGTGATCTCTGAGTCTGATGATATTTACCAGATTCTCCCTCTAATAGTGTATATACAGTATATCTCTTCTAATAGTATATACAGTATATATCTCCTCTAATAGTGTATACAGTATATAACTCCTCTAATAGTATATATCTCCTCTAATGGTATATACAGTATATATCTCCTCTAATGGTATATACAGTATATATCTCATCTAATAGTATATACAGTATATCTCTTCTAATAGTATATACAGTATATATCTCCTCTAATAGTGTATACAGTATATAACTCCTCTAATAGTATATATCTCCTCTAATGGTATATACAGTATATATCTCCTCTAATGGTATATACAGTATATATCTCATCTAATAGTATATACAGTATATCTCCTCTAATAGTATATACAGTATATCTCCTCTAATAGTGTATACAGTATCTCTTCTAATAGTATATACAGTATATCTCCTCTAATAGTATATACAGTATATATCTCCTCTAATAGTATATACAGTATATCTCCTCTAATAGTGTATATACAGTATATCTCCTCTAATAGTATATACAGTATATCTCCTCTAATAGGGCGTACACACGGTCGGACTTTGTTCGGACATTCCGACAACAAAATCCTAGGATTTTTTCCGACGGATGTTGGCTCAAACTTGTTTTGTCTACACACGGTCGCACAAAGTTGTCGGAAAATCCGATCGTTCTAAACGCGGTGATGTAAAACACGTACGTCGGGACTATAAACGGGGCAGTGGCCAATAGCTTTCATCTCTTTATTTATTCTGAGCATGCGTGGCACTTTGTGCGTCGGATTTGTGTACACACGATCGGAATTTCCAACAACGGATTTTGTTGTCGGAAAATTTTATCTCCTGCTCTCCAACTTTGTGTGTCGGAAAATCCGATGGAAAATGCGTGATGGAGCCCACACACGGTCGGAATTTCCGACAACACGCTCCGATCGGACATTTTCCATCGGAAAATCCGACCGTGTGTACGGGGCATTATAGTATATACAGTATGTCCCCTTTAATGGTGTATATACAGTATATCTCCTCTAATAGTATATACAGTATATCTCCTCTAATAGTGTATACAGTATATCTCCTCTAATAGTATATACAGTATATCTCCTCTAATAGTGTATACAGTATATCTCCTCTAATAGTGTATACAGTATATATCCTCTAATAGTGTATATACAGTCCTTTGCATTCTACTTGGGAGCACAGCCTGCCTGTACTCCAGTGGAGGAGCCTGACATGCAGAGGTTGGCTTCCCTTACACCTCTGGCTCAGGAGCCCTGGTAAGGTAACAGAGAGTGCCAGAGCACAGAGTGAGCACGAGTGCCTGACCGGTCTTCCTTTGACGCCATACACGGTTCAAATCTCTACTGGTTCAGCAGGAACCGGCCGAGATTCAAACCGTTAAAGGGGTTGTAAAGGTTTGTGTTTTTTCACCTTAATGCATCCTATGCATTAAGGTGAAAAAGAACCTTGCAGTCCCCGGCCCCCTAGCCCCCCCCCCCCGTTTTACTTACCTGAGCCCCAGATTTCCGTTGGCGTGTCCCCGTCGTCCCTCTCTCCACGGGTTCCTGGCTCTTACATACTATACAGTATATCTCCTCTAATAGTGTATATACAGTATATCTCTTCTAATAGTATATACAGTATATCTCCTCTAATAGTGTATACAGTATATCTCCTCTAATAGTATATACAGTATATATCTCCTCTAATAGTGTATACAGTATATAACTCCTCTAATAGTATATATCTCCTCTAATAGTATATACAGTATATATCTCCTCTAATGGTATATACAGTATATATCTCCTCTAATGGTATATACAGTATATATCTCCTCTAATGGTATATACAGTATATATCTCCTCTAATAGTATATACAGTATATATCTCCTCTAATAGTATATACAGTATATATCTCCTCTAATAGTATATACAGTATATCTCCTCTAATAGTGTATACAGTATATCTCTTCTAATAGTATATACAGTATATCTCCTCTAATAGTATATATCTCCTCTAATGGTATATACAGTATATATCTCCTCTAATAGTATATACAGTATATCTCCTCTAATAGTGTATACAGTATATCTCCTCTAATAGTATATACAGTATATCTCCTCTAATAGTATATACAGTATATATCTCCTCTAATAGTATATACAGTATATCTCTTCTAATAGTATATACAGTATATATCTCCTCTAATAGTGTATATAGTATATCTCCTCTAATAGTATATACAGTATATCTCTTCTAATAGTATATACAGTATATATCTCCTCTAATAGTATATACAGTATATCTCTTCTGTCTGTTATTCTCAGAGTGGATTAGAGATTTTGCTCCCTAACCATATACCGGTAGTTGGTTATTTATATTTTCCACTGCATAGAGATATTTAAGAATAAATTGACTTTTTTTTAAAACTTTATATATTAACTAAATTATACACCACACTTTTTTTTAAGGTTATTAACTGATTAATCAAAACCATAATCAGCTAACTAATCGATTATGAAAATAATCGTTAGTTGCAGCCCTACATAAGTATTCACAGCCTTCGCTCAATACTTTGAAGCTCCTTTGGCACCAATTACAGCCTCAAGTATTTTTGAGTATGATGCTACAAGCTGGGCACACCTATTTTTAAGCAGTTTCTCCCATTCTTCCCTGCAGGACCTCTCAAGCTCCATCAGGTTGGATGAGGAGCGTCGGCGCACAACCATTTTCAGATCTCTCCATAGACGTTCAATCGGGTTCAAATCTGGGCTCTGGCTGGGCCACTCAAGGACATTCACAGAGTTGTCCTATAGCCACTCCATTGATATCTTGGCTGTGTGCTTAGGGTCGTTGTCCTGTTGGAAGATGAAACTTTGCCCCAGTCTGAGTTCCAGAGCACTCTGGAGCAGGTTTTCATCAAGGCTGTCTCTGTACATTGCTGCATCCATCTTTCCCTCGATCCTGACTAGTCTCCCAGTTTCTGCCGCTGATAAACATCCCTACAGCATGATGCCGCCACCACCATGCTTCACTGTAGGGATGGTATTGACCAGGTGATGAGCGGTACCTGGTTTCCCTCAAACATGAAGATTACCATTCAGGCCAAAGACTTCAATCTTTGTTTTGAATTTTATTTCTCATGGTCTGAGAGTCCTTCAGGTGACTTTTGGCAAACTCTAGATGGGCTGTCATGTGCCTTTTACTGAGGAGTGACTTCCGTCTGGCCACTCTACCATACAGGCCTGATTGGTGGAGTGCTGCAGAGATGGTTGTTCTTCTGGAAGGTTCTCCTCTCTCCACAGAGAAATACTGGAGCTCTGTCAGAGTGACCATCAGGTTCTTGGTCACCTCCCTGACTAAGGCCCTTCTCTCCCGATCGCTCAGTTTGGCCGGGGGGCCCACTCTAGGAGAGTCCTGGTGGTTCCAAACTTCTTCCGTTTACAGATGTTTAGGCCACCGTGCTCATTTGGACCTTCAATGCTGCAGACATTTTTCCGTGCCTTGATACAATTTTGTCTCCAAGACCCCTTTCACACGGAGGTGCTTTCAAGCTAAACAAAAAGCGCCTTAAAAGCTCATGAAAAACTATTTCCATTAAAATCAATGAATGCTGGAGCAGTACGCTGGAAGGGCGGAGAAAAAACGCCCCTCTCCATTGAAATTAATGGAAAGCTCTTCAAAAGCGCTCAGTGTTTTACTGTAGTTTAGAAGTGCCTCAGTGTGAAAGGGGCCTAAGGTCTACAGACAATACCTTGGACTTCATGGCTTGGTTTGTGCTCTGACATGCACTGTTAACTGTGGGACCTTATATAGACAGGTGTGTGACTTTCCAAATCGTGTCCAATCAACTGAATTTACCACAGGTAGGACTCCAATCACGTTGGAGAAACATCTCAAGGATGATCAGTGGGAACAGGATGGACCTGAGCTCAATTTTGAGTGTCGTGGCAAAGGCTGTGAATTCTTATGTACATTGGATTTTTTTTGTGTTTTATTTTACAAAAATGTGCAAATATTTCAAACGAACTCCTTTCACGTTGTCATTGTGGGGTATGGTTTGTAGAATTGTGAGGAAATAAATGAATTTAATCAATTTTGGAATAAGGCTGTAACATAACAAAATGTTAAATGTTAATAACAATACTTTCCGAATTGCACTGTAAGTAACCCAGTATGCAGGGGTCAGGAGTAAGTATCACAGTGTGCAGGGGTCAGGAGTAATTAACACAGAGTGCAGGGGTCAGATGCAAGTAACATAGTATGTAGGGGTCAGGAGTAAGTAACACAGTGTGCAGGGGTAAGGTGCAAGTAACAGTGTGCAAGGGTAAGGTGCAAGTAACAGTGTGCAAGGGTCAGGTGCAAGTAACAGTGTGCAAGGGTCAGGTGCAAGTAACAGTGTGCAAGGGTCAGGTGCAAGTAACAGTGTGCAAGGGTCAGGTGCAAGTAACAGTGTGCAAGGGTCAGGTGCAAGTAACAGTGTGCAGGGGTCAGGTGCAAGTAACAGTGTGCAAGGGTCAGGTGCAAGTAACAGTGTGCAGGGGTCAGGTGCAAGTAACAGTGTGCAAGGGTCAGCTGCAAGTAACAGTGTGCAGGGGTCAGGTGCAAGTAACAGTGTGCAGGGGTCAGGTGCAAGTAACAGTGTGCAAGTAACACTGTATGCAGGGGTCAGATGCACGTAACATAGTGTGCAGGGGTCAGATGCAAGTAACATAGTATGTAGGGGTCAGGAGTAAGTAACACAGTGTGCAGCGGACAGGTGCAAGTAACACAGTGTGCAGGGGTCAGGTGCAAGTAACACAGTGTGCACGGGTCAGGTGCAAGTAACACAGTGTGCAGGGGTCAGGTGCAAGTAACACTGTATGCAGGGGTCAGATGCATGTAACATAGTATGTAGGGGTCAGATGCAAGTAACATAATATGTAGGGGTCAGTTGCAAGCAACGCAGAGTGCAGGGGTCAGTTGCAAGCAACGCAGAGTGCAGGGGTCAGTTGCAAGCAACGCAGAGTGCAGGGGTCAGTTGCAAGCAACGCAGAGTGCAGGGGTCAGTTGCAAGCAACGCAGAGTGCAGGGGTCAGTTGCAAGCAACGCAGAGTGCAGGGGTCAGGTGCAAGCAACGCAGAGTGCAGGGGTCAGGTGCTAGTAATATAGTACAGGGGGTCCCCGGGTTACGAACGAGATAGGGACTGTAGGTTTGTTCTTAAGTCGAATTTGTTTGTAAGTCGGAACAGTACCTTTTTTAAGTGCAAATCCAGTCTCAGAGTCAGGAAGTGAGATTAAATCCATCTAATGAGGATACAGACAGTATCATTTTTTTTATTTTAATTATTCTTTACTTTTTTTAATTACTTTGTTATTTTTTTTTAATTTAATTTAATACTGTATTTCTTATTTTTTTTAATTTTATTTTTTTATCAATTTTTTTTCACTTAACTTTATTGCTATCACACAGGAGAAAACAATTCCCTGTGTGAAAGCAATTGGAGGTGACAGGTTCCCTTTATTGACCCTGTCACCTCCTAGCACTGCTAGATTTTCTGTCATAGCTGAGAGGGGAGGAGCACAGCTCTCCCCTCTCACTCTACATGGGGGCAGGGACAGGAGGAACAGGTACAGTACACTGCATATTGTGCATATATTAAGCATATTACAGTACTGCCGGACTGCTCACCTGATGGCACAGCAGGGAGATGGATAGATGGTGTGTCCAGGCAGGCCGGCCGTGGTGCACCTCCGCGGGGCAGCGCTTGTAGGAAAGACCGGGGATCCTGGAGGCTTCACTAGGCCGGACAAGGCCGCGGTGACGTCACTCGGGCCCCGTTCGTAAGTAGGGGTCGTTCGTAAGTCGGATGTTCGTAAGTCGGGGACCCCCTGTATATAGGGGTCAGGAGTAGAGGTCGACCGATATGGGTTTTTCTCTAGCCAATGCCAAAGCCAATATTTTAGAAATCGCGGTGGCCGATATATGATGCCGACTTTTTTGGGCCGATATATTAGGCCGATTTTTTTTTTTTTTTTCCCTTCATCTCATAAAATCTAACAGTTAGACCCCTTTCCCACTGGGGCGTTTTTCAGGTGCTTTTGGGCTAAAAATAGCGACTGTAAAACGGCTCCCCTACAGTCTGTGTGAAAGCTCGAGTGCTTTCACACTGAGGCGTTGCGCTGGCAGGATGTTAAAAAAAAGTCCGGCAAGCAGCATCTTTGGAGCGGTGTATACCACTCCTCCACCACTCCTGCCCATTGAAATGAATGCGCACCGCTGCCGAAGCGCCTGCAAAGCGTTTCAGCAACATCGCTTCAGGGGCGCATTTAACCCCTTCTTCGGCCGCTAGCTGGGTGCCTATACTTACCTATTCTGAAGTTGCTCCGGTCCAGTCACATGACCTCTCCAGCACCAGCTTTGATGTAGAGGAGAGATTACCGACAATGCTGCGAATGCCTGGGAGATGACATCTGAGATGGGAGATGACATCACTTAAAGGCTGACTATGGGGCACCTATTGTCACCTCCTCTATGCTGAAGACGCTGTTGGCAGCTGATCATGTGACCGGACCGGAGTGACTTCAGAAGAGGTAAGTACTGACATCTTTTATTTGTACAGGTCAGTAGGGCTGAAACAACTAATCGATTAATCAACAACTAATAGATTATGAGATTAATCAATTACTATTTTCATAATCGATTAATCGGCCAGTAACATAATGGGGTTAAAAAAAAACTAAAATGAGCCCTTTATAGTACAAAAAGAGCAAAATAATCGCTACTGTAAATAATACTTTCACAGCTCTACAGTACAAAAATGAACCCCTTACAGTAGTGATTATCTGCTTTTTTTTTTTTTTGTACTATAAAGGGCTAATTTTCGTTTTTTATAACCCCATTATGTAACTAAACGTCTTAGACCTGGTTCACATCTATGTGTTTTTTTTTGGTGCTTTTTGCAGAAATGCACTACAGCTTATTTACATGGTTTCCTATGGGACGTGTTCACACAAAACGGTGCTTTTTTGGTTCAATATCCTTCAATGGAGAAGCTGCAGAAAAGCATGTAATGTGTTTTTGCAGCAAGTTGTGTTTTTTTTTTTTTTTCTTAATATGCCCAACAACAAATTGGCCAAAAAAAAATGCAAAAACGCAAATCGCAGCAAAATAATGTGTGCAAAAATCAAAACGCACAGCAGAGATAGATCAAAAGCAAACTGCATAGGTGTGCACTGAGCCTTATGCTGGCCACACCCATCCATTTTCAGACGAGAATATTCAGACGAAAAATCTTTGTACATTCGCTGAATGAAAGAATGTTGTTTGAAATTTTCACTTGTTTTTAACATTCTGTTTTTAAAATGAATGTAATTTCTGAATGAAAGCCACATACACTGCCTGAAAATTCCTTTGATCAAGAAGTTTTCTATTATTTTCAAATTTTCCCATCACTGTGGTTGAAAATGAACGTCGATTTGATCCCCACTAACGATTAGAAAATCGAACAAATGTTCTCAAAATGACATTTTTTTTTTTTTTTGAAGGAAGATATTGTTTTGTTTTTTTTTTTTTAATAAAAAAAATTAGATCTCTGAGTCTGATGATATTTACCAGATTCACCCTTTAATAGTATATACAGTATATCTCCTCTAATAGTATGTACAGTATATCTCCTCTAATAGTGTATATAGTATATCTCCTCTAATAGTATATGCACTATATCTCCTCTAATAGCGTATATACAGTATATCTCCTCTAATAGTGTATATACAGTATATCGCCTCTAATAGTGTATATACAGTATATCTCCTCTAATAGTGTATATACAGTATATCTCCTCTAATAGTGTGTATACAGTATATCTCCTCTAATAGTGTGTATATACAGTATATCTCCTCTAATAGCGTATATACAGTATATCTCCTCTAATAGTGTATATACAGTATATCTCCTCTAATAGTGTGTATATACAGTATATCTCCTCTAATAGTGTATATACAGTATATCTCCTCTAATAGTGTGTATGTACAGTATATCTCCTCTAATATTGTATACAGTATGTCTCCTCTAATAGTGTATATACAGTATATCTCCTCTAATAGTGTATATAGTATATCTCCTCTAATAGTGTATATAGTATATCTCCTCTAATAGTATATACAGTATATCTCCTCTAATGGTGTATATACAGTATATCTCCTCTAATACTGTATACAGTATATCTCCTCTAATAGTGTATACAGTATATCTCCTCTAATAGTGTATACAGTATATATCCTCTAATAGTGTATATACAGTCCTTTTGCATTCTACTTGTTAGCACAGCCTGCCTGTACTCCAGTGATGGAGCCTGATGTGCAGAGGTTGGCTTCCCTTACACCTCTGGCTCAGGAGCCCTGGTAAGGTAACAGAGAGTGCCAGAGCACAGAGTGAGCACAAGTGCCTGACTGGTCTTCCTTTGACGCCATACACGGTTCAAATCTCTACTGGTTCAGCAACAACCGGCCGAGGTTCGAACCGTTAAAGGGGTTGTAAAGGTTTGTGTTTTTTCAATGCATCCTATGCATTAAGGTGAAAAAGCACCTTGCAGTCCCCGGCCCCCTAGCCCCCCCCCCCTGGCGTTTTACTTACCTGAGCCCCGGATTTCCATTGGCGTGTCCCCGTCGTCCCACGGTTTCCTGGCTCTTGATTGGATAGATTGATAGCAGCGCAGCTATTGGCTCCCGCTGCTGTCAATCAAATCCAATGACGTGGGGGGGGGGGCGAGTCCGGCATTCTGTGTCTATGGGCGCAAATGCTGGACTCGGGAGTGCCCCTGTAAGGTAACCCCCCGTGAGAGCGCTTCTCCTAGGGACTTATCTGATAAGAGGAGGAGCCGCCGAGGGACGGTGTTCGGGGCCACTGTGTGCAAAACAAACTGCACAGTGGAGGTAAGTATGATATGTTTGTTATTTTTTAATTTTTTTTAAAAAGCGAATCTTTACAATCACTTTAAATCCCTCACGTCTCTTCCTGTTCTTTTTCATCCACAATATTGTTAAAAGCTGAGAAAAGTTAACTGGCCGCTCGGCTCTGGCATTTTAGTTATTGAACTTCTGTCTTGTGTACAGGTGGAAATGGATTTCTCAGAGGCGTATACTGATAGATGTTCTTCTGTCGGACATGTGGCTCGCAGAGGTGATATAAAATCCTTGAGGAACCTAATTAAAAAAGGATGCAGCGTGGATGTGCCTGATAACAGAGGATGGATGCCGATCCATGAAGCGGCTTTTTCCAGCTCGGCTCAGTGTTTACAGCTGCTAATTAGCTCAGGTAGGGCAAATAATAAAGCCTTATTAATAGGCCTGTTATGTACATTTTAAGGCTTTTCTTATTGTTTGCTGTGTGTGCTACTTTTGGTGGAACATTTTTATTTTAATGGACTTATTCTGCATTAGGGAAGTTGCTCTTCTTTTTTTCCTCGGTTAAAGCGGAGCTCTAGTCAAACAGCTACATGCAGTTTTAAAGTCAAACTTTATGATTTTTATATATATATATATATATATATATATATATATATATATATATATATATATATATATATATATATATATATATATATATATATATATATTTTTTTTTTTTTTTTGTTGTTGCATTGGTCCAGCCCCTACCTGAAGCTAAAAATAGTTGTAGTAGTTAGCGCTACTACAGTGATAGCAGTGATCTTCTGGGTCCTGTGCCAAGTGCCTTCCCTTCTGCATGGTAACCACAGGGGGCTGCTTGCTCAGCGGTGCCGCCATTCCCAGAACAATTTGTATTTTTTTTTTTAAAGTGGTGTTTAACCACTTAAGCCCCGGACCATTTGGCTGGCCAAAGACCAGAGCACGTTTTGCGATTTGGCACTGCGTCACTTTAACTGACAATTGCGCGGTCGTGCGACGTTGCTCCCAAACAAAATTGACGTCCTTTTTTCCCCACAAATAGAGCCTTCTTTTGGTGGTATTTGATCACCTCTGCGGTTTTTATTTTTTGCTCTATAAACAAAAAAATAGCGACAATTTTGAAAAAAACGCATTATTTTTTTACTTTTTGCTATAATAAATATCCCCAAAAAAGATATATAAAATTTTTTTTTTTTCCTCGGTTTAGGCCGATACATATTCTTCTAGATATTTTTGTTAAAAAAATCGTAATAAGCGTATATTGATTGGTTTGCGCAAAAGTTATAGTGTGTACAAAATAGGGGATAGATTTATGGCATTTTTATTAATATTTTTTTTTTTTTTTACTAGTAATGGCGGCGATCAGAGATTTTTATCATGACTGCAACATTATGGTGGACAGATTGGACTCTTTTGGCGCTATTTTGGGACCATTCACATTTATACAGAGATCAGTGCGATTAAAAATGCACTGATTACTGTGTAAATGTGACTGGCAGTGAAGGGATTAACCAGGAGGGAGCGTTGCAGGGGGTAAGTTTATTCTAGGGAGTGATTCTAACTGAGGGGGGGGGGGGGCTATGTATGACACGACACTGATCACTGCTCCCGCTCCAGGGAGCGGTGATCAGTGTGCTGTCACTAGGCAGAACGGGGAAATGCTTGTTTACATTAGCATTTCCCCGTTCTTCCTCTCCGTGAGATGATCGTAGGTATCCCCACGGACATCGAGTCTGCGGGACCCGTGGTTGAACTCACGGAGCTTGCAGCGGGCACCTGCTATCCAGGCCTCGCAAGATCATGTACAATAACATGATTTTGCGCAGCGGAGCCAACCTGCCACAGTGAAACTGCGGCGGCTGGTCCACAAGCGATTAAAGGGGTTGTAAACCTTCATGTTTTTCACCTTAATGCATCCTATGCATTAAGGTGAAAAAACTTCTGTCACTGACCAGCCCCCTCGTTTCACTCACCTGAGTTCTGTATTCCCCTGACGGAGACGCGCTCTTCTCTCTGCCTGGGGTTCTCAGCTCTTGATAGTAAAGATTGATCGCAGCCATTGGCTCCCGCTGCTGTCAATCAAATCCAATGTTGCGGTGGGCGGGGCCGAGTCCTACATTTGGCACCGAATGCTGGACTCAGGAGCGCGCCCGCAAGGTAACCCCCTGGGAGAGCACTTCTCCTAGGGGGTTATACGATGCGGGGAGGAGCTACCAACGCCGCCAGGGGACCCCAGAAGTCGAGGATTGGGGGGCCACTCTGCAAAATGAACTGCACAATGGAGGTAAGTATGACATGTTTGTTATTTAAAAAAAAAATAAAAAACAAAGCTTTACAATCACTTTAAGGCTCGGTTCACACGGGGGCGACTTGTCAGGCGACCTAGCCGCCTGACAAGTCGCCTCCCGTTCTGTACAATGGAACCGTTCTAATCGGAGCGACACAAGTCGCTCCGACTTAGAAGGAAGGTTCCTGTACTACTTTGGGGGCGACTTGCATAGACTTCTATACAGAAGTCGTCTTGCAAGTCGCCCCGGCAGTCGTGTGCAGGTCGCCTCGGTGAGGCGACCTGCAAGTCGTGCCGCGTCTAGTGTGAACCGGCACTAAGGCTCAAGGTTTCTTACCTTAACCACTTCAATATCGGGCACTTTCCCCCCTTCCTGCCCAGGACAATTTTCAGCTTTCAGCGCTGTGACACTTTGAATAACAATTGCGCGGTCATACAACACTGTACCCAAACTAAATTTTTATCATTTTCTTCCCACAAAGAGAGATTTCTTTTGGTGGTATTTGATCACCTCTGCAGTTTTTATCTTTTGCTAAAGAAACTAAAAAAGACCAACATTTTTGAAAAAAAAAAGATTTTTTTTTAGTTTCTTTCATAAAATTTTGTTTTCCCCTTCACTGATGGGCACTGATGAGGCGGCACTGATGAGGCGGCACTGGTGGGCACTGATGAGTTGGCACTGATGAGTTGGCACTGATATGTAGAATTGATGGGCACTGATTGGCACTGATAGGCGGTATTGATTGGCACTGACAGGTGGCACTGATGGGCAGCACTGATGATTAGGTACTGAGAAGTACTGACAGGTGTTACTGCTGGGCAGTGATTGGCACTGGTGGGCAGTGATTGGCACTGTGGTGGGCACTGGCACACTTTATTGTTGTGGCACTTCTGGGTACTGATTGGCAGGTGAATGTTACATTTGAGGGGTCTGTGCTGATAATCAATGTGCTGATTATCAGCACAGACCCCCCCCCTGTGACAGGGAGAGCCACTGATCGGCTCTCCCTGTCAGCGCAAACCGAGGAATGCCGTTTACTGGCACTTCCTTGTTCACGCGATGATCATCTGTGTATGGTCACAGCTGATCACGTGGTAAGAAGCCTCTGACAGAGGCTTCTTATCATGATCGGAGATGCGGGGTGTCAGACTGACACGCCGCACTCACGATCGCCGCAATGCGCGCCCGGGCATGTTATCCTGCTGGAAGTTATATGACGCCCAGTCAGGATAACAGAACCACTTCCTGGCCGTCAATCTGCTATAGGCCGGGCGGGAAGTGGTTAAAGGGTAAGTTCACCTTTTGTACACTTTTTTTTTTTTTTTTTCTAAATTCCAGCTCCCCTATGCACCAATATAGCATACATGTACTTTTTTTGCAAAAATATCAAAGCTTTCCATTAAAGTGATTGTAAAGGATCGTTTTTGATTTTTTTAAAATAACAAACATATCATACTTACCTCCACTGTGCAGCTCATTTTGCACAGAGTGGCCCCGAACATCCTCTTCTGAGGTCTCTCAGCGGCTCCTCCCCGCATCAGATTACCCCCTAGGAGAAGCGGTTTCCCGAGGGGGTTACCTTGCGGGCATGCTCCTGAGTCCAGCATTTGCTTCCATAGACACGAATTCTGGACTCGGCCCTGCCCCTCGGCGCAGGCGTCGTTGGATTTGATTGACAGCAGCGGGAGCCAATGGCTGCGCTGCAATCAATCTATCCAATAAAGAGCCGGGACCCCGTGGTGAGAGGGACAGCGCGTCCCCGTCAAGGAGATGAAGGGGCTCAGGTAATTAAAATTGGGGGGGGGGGGAGCTGGGGGTCGGTGACTGCCAGGTGTTTTGAAAAAAACACGAGGGTTTACAACCCCTTTAAATCTACAGTCACTTCCTTTTCTTGTCCTAATCCATGTTTCCATTAGTAATGTCTTTCTTCCTGATCAGACTGTAGGTCATGACACAGGAAGGAGTTGACCAGCTGCACGTTTTTAAAATGAAATGCAATCAATCAGTGATCACTTTTCTCACTAAATACACAATATACAATCAGATTGCATAGTGTATGGCCATGTTTATTTAAAATTACTAGTTGCACTTTCCGTGCCATTAATTGTTAACGGCACACCAAACAGAGAAGCAAACACACATTTTGCCATGTAAATAAAAACAAGAGGCAAATGCTGCAAAACACACAGTAAAAAATTGATTTTTGGTGCTGAAACCGATACCGAAAATGAAAAATACACTAGGCCGAAAATGACTGTTTAAAAAAAATATTTTTATACATTTTAAATAAAATGTATACATTTTTATATAACACATTGCTAATAGCATTAGCAAAATTTCCATGCGGTGCACCTTTAGCAGATATGATGCAGGAGATGGTCAGAGACTACGGACATGGTACAGGAGATCAATGCAGCCTCACCAGTGCCTGTCAAATGCAGCCTCACCAGTGCCTCTCAGATGCAGCCCGCGTGTGCCCCTCAGATGCAGCCCGCCTGTGCCCGTCCTGCATCCTTCCAGTGCCCATCATGGAGCCTGCCAGTTCCCGAATCAGAGCGGCGATCTCTGTGTGGCACAGAGCTGCATTTGAATTGCCCGGGTGACAGTAACGATGTCCCGCCTCCTGTAATCACGTCACACTGATTCAGTGTCCCACCATTTGATCAGTGTGCCATCTGTCACAGGAGGCGGGACATTGTTACTGCGGTCTGTGTAGTTAAGCTCCGTGACACACGGAGATCGCTGGGAAGATACTTCCTATCCATGGATTCCTCCATCTCCACATGCTTAAAGGATAACTGAAGACAAAACTTTATTTTTTTATTTTATTTACGACCACAACATACAGGGATATACAATGTAATACTGACATATAATCACACACATGGGTTGGACTTGATGGACTTGTGTCTTTTTTCAACCTCCTCTACTATGTAACACGTACTCATGCAAATGCTCCGATACTTGACCCAAAACCTGGGTAGTCAGGGGTGATCATTGTGGCGGTGGGGGGAGTTACAAGCACCAGTCTCCCTGTATAGATTTCAATAAAGCAGCTGACAGCCGCTTCTCCTCCTCTTCCTCCCGCAGCTTTCTGCTGCTTTATTGAAATCTATACAGGGAGATCTTTGCTTGTAACACCCCCCACCGCCACACCGATCATCCCCGTCTGTCCCATGTGTCCTCCTCTGTGTCCTTCTGTGTGTGCTCCTCTGGTCCCCCTCCATGTCCTCTGTGCTCCTCCGGTCCCCCACTGTTCTCCTCCGCCCCCCCCGGATCTGTCAGGATGGAGAGCGGAGGAAGGAGCTGGTAAATCTGTCATTTACAAGCTCCTTCCTTTTATGAATGCACAGTGATCACTGATTGTCCATTCATAACTGAGCAGAGTAAACTGTTTACGATTTCTCAGCTTATGAATGGAGAGGAGCCTCTGTCTCTTTTCTCTGCAGCTGAGGCTGCAGAGAAAAGGACTGGATAATCTCTGTCCTCAGTCCCTTTCTCTGTCTCAAAGGGGAGATGTCAGGGGTCTGTTTAGACCCCTGATATCTCACCAAAGCCCCCCCCCAACAGGGCTGATAAAAAAAAAAAAATTTTAATAAATATTTAAAAGGTAAAATTGTCAAAAAAATAAATAAATAAAATAAAAAAGCACTAACACCATCCACTCCCCCAAGAAAAGAAAGCATTGTAAAAAACAAAAAAACAAAAAAATTAATAAATTGTAAAAAAATAATTTAAAAAATTGTAAAAAAAGAAATAAATAAAAAAACTACTGACACTGTCACGTGACATGAAAAAAAAGTATTGGTATCGGCGAGTACTTGAAAAAAAGTATTGGTACTTATACTCAGTCTTAAAAACATGGTATCAGTACAACCCTAGTTATAATAACCCTACCTTACTTTATCCAAAATTTAAAAAAAAGTTTTGCCTATAGTTCTACTTTAAGACCAAAGAGAGTATAACACCTGCACAGTTAATCAGGGTGATATTGTGACATAAAGGGTCAGCGTAACTTGATATTTAACCATTTGCCCTCCAGATGATTTTACCCCCCCCCCCCTTTCGTGACCAGGAAATTTTTTGCGACGCGACTCTGCGTTACTTTAACTGATAATTGCGCGGTTGTGCAACACTGTTCCCAAATAAAATTGATGCGCTTTTTCCCACAAATAGAGCTTTTCTTTTGGTGGTATTTGATCACCTCTGCGGGTTTTATTTTTTGCCCTATAAACAAAAAAAGACCGATAATTTTGAAAAAAAAAAAATATATTTTTTACTTTCTGCTATAAAACATATCCAATAATAAAAGGTATAAAATCTAATTTCTTCGCAAATTTAGGCCAGTATGTATTCTGCTACATATTAGGTCCCATATAGCGGGACTGTGATATCGTGGTGGACAAACTGGACACTGACTGACACTTTTGACACATTTTGGGAATTTGTATGCCATTGATAAGAAAGGATATAGTCTGCAGGACCTATGGTCTCACTAGCCTGTGGGGGTACAAAATACATAATAACTTGAGGTTCTTGTAACACTAGTGGAAACACGACAATCAGATGCTCTACATGTTTCGTGGCTTCTGCCACTCGTCAGGAGCAGGGGCGTGTAGTTTCTATAAAATTGAGAAATTATAAAATTATATAAAAATTTTTTTGAAAAAATGGAAACCAGTAAACCTATAAGGGCAAGGTTTAGGGGTACAATTGGAACCACCATAACCAAGACCTACTTACTCAGGTAGGGCCTGCTGAAGGAGTAATGGCGAAGCCCCACAGACAGTCCGGGTCCTGCAGACTATATCCTTTCTTATCAATGGCATACACCTTATTCTGTGGTGAACATGGGAATTTTAAATATTTCCACCAAATATTTTTACTATTTGATATGACCAAGTTATTACCAATGTAGAACCATCATTGTGATTCATACACACTTTTATTGCTATCAGCATATGTATTATGAACTGTGCTCAATAGTGTTATTACTTTTGTATGTCAATATTACCTGTGCTAATTTGAATATGTATGTATAATGCAATGTGCAATCAAATTCCATTATTCACCCTACTATTCTCTGGGCTGTCATATGCTTCATACAAAGTCCCACACTCCTGGTATATGGTTATATACCCCCTTTTTCCTAACCATCAGGGGCGATCAAAGGGTTAAATGTGTGCCTAACCAGTCTTTTGGTGTACTGTGTTAGGTGCTTTTACTAAGGGAAGTAATGGATTTTATTCCCTGCTTTGTGGGGAAAGAAAATCTTATTACTTACCCACTGACAGGACAGGGCTCTGCCTTGTTTACATAGGCAGGGCTGTCCTGTGTAAATTCATGACGATCGCCGGGTGCTGGCGGTAATCCATTGGCCGGCACCCGGTGATCGACATCTGCTGTGTTCAATCACAGCACAGCCGGGTTGCCGGCGGCGTGCGCGTCCCTTACCTGGAAGTGACAGATCAAGTACTAGGTTCGTGATCTGGCGCAGCCAAGCCGCCTTGCCGCCATATATCTAGGTTATACGGTCAGCAAGCGGTTAAGGATAAATGTCCATATAATCCACCCCCCGATCGCAGCGTTTGGGAATAGCGTGTTGTGACTGTTGTGTATTTGCATTTGCACCATACTAATAATGCACATTTTTCCTCCCCATAGCTCCATCCAAGTCATATGTCAAATCAAAAACATTTGAAGGTGAAACCGCGCTGCATCTTGCAGCCAAGCGTGGAAGCGTACAGTGCGCTAAACTTCTCCTTCGAGCTGGCGCTGATCCAAGCGATTTGACCAATGACGAAACAACGCCACTTTTCTTAGGTAAGAAAATAACGCTAAAACTTAAGCCCCAGTCCCCACTGTGATGCAACTTTGCATGCGACTCTTGATGCATAAAGTCGTGTGACAATTGAAAACCATTTATTTCAATTGCGGCTGTTCCAATCAATGCGACTCAAGTTGCAGCAAATTTTACATTTCCTGCACTACTTTGATGCGATTTCCATGCGGCTTGTGTGCCCCAAACTCCTAAAATCGCATTGAAAGTCACACTGTAAATCGCACAACGATGGGGTTGCAGCAGTGTGGACCGAGCCAGTGTTTGTGAACTGTGGAGAAGGTGTTTTTACTAGGGGGAGACATCGATCAGGGTGCAGGGTGAGGAGAGTTTCTGAGAGGACGACTGGAACAACTTTAGTTCTTCTGCAATGAGCTTTGAGGATTCATTACTCCACTGTGCCTGCAGCTACAGAGGTTAAGGAGGGCTTATTTTAAAGCTCACCTACTGCTCAAAAAGGGTTATGTAAATACCTAAATGACCAAAGCTCAGCCACACATGCACCAAAGAAACAGCGGATACGTAATCAGGCTGGCATATACTGTAGGTCACGTGGTCTCTACCAGTGGTTGATTGGCCAATGAGCAGATCTTATATGTATTGTGTAGACTGTATGTATTACAGTGCCTTGAAAAAGTACTCCTACCCCTTGACGTTTTCAACATTTTGTCATGTTACAACCAAAAAAGTAAATGGATTTTATGTGATAGACCAACACAAAGTGGCACATAATTGTGAAGTGGAAGGAAAATGATAAATGGTTTTCAAAATTTTTTACAAATATCTGAAAAGTGTGGTGTGCATTTGTATTCAGCCCTCTTTACTGATATCCCTAACTAAAATCTAGTGGAACCAATTGCCTTCAGAAGTCACCTAATTAGTAAATAGAGTTCACTTGTGTGTAATTTAATCTCAGTATAAGGTCGGGTTTACACTGGTATGACACGACAGTCGTACCACTTTGGATCCAACTTTGCCCTGCGACTTGAAGTCCGACTTCAATGAACAGGGATCTGACTTTGATCCCCAACAATACCAGGCACTGTGTCTGGTATGAATCTTTAGGGGGAACTCCAAATGTTAAAACAAAAAAAACGGCATGGGGGTCCCCCCAAGATCCAAACCAGACCCTTATCCGAGCATACAGCCTGGCAGGTCAGGAAAGGGGGTGGGGATGAGCGAGCCCCCCCTCCTGAACCGTACCAGGCTGCATGCCCTTAACATGTGGGGGTGGATGCTTTGGGGCAGGGGACTCCCCAAAGCACCTTGTTGCCATGTTGATGAGGACAAGTGCCTCTTCCCGACAACCCTGGCCGTTGGTTGTTGGGGTCTGCGGGCGGGGGGCTTATCGGAATCTGGAAGCCCCCTTTAAGAGACACCGGAGCTGCTTAATAAATTACTTTAAAAACCTTTTGTACTGTGTTTTAATTTTGACACTTTTTTTTTTTTTCTAGGTGAATGGGTAGGGGTACAATGTACCCCATACTCGTTCACATAGGGTAGGGGGCCAGCATCTGGGGGCCCCTTGTTAAAGAGGGCTTCCATATTCCGATAAGCTCCCTGCCCGCAGCCCCCGACAACCAACGGCCAGGGTTGTTGGGAAGAGGCCCTTGTCCTCATCAATGTGGGGACAAGGTGCTTTGGGGTGGGGGGAGCAGGGCCCCCCTACCCCAAAGCACTCACCCCCCAGTACGGTTCAGCGGGGGGGGGGGGCACTCACTCGTCCCCACCCTCTTTCCTGACCTGCCAGGCTGTGTACTCGGATAAGGGTCTGCTATGGATTTTGGGGGGGACCCCCATGCCGTTTTTTCGCCAACCTTGACGTTTTGAATACTTTCAAGTACAGTGGAGGGGTTTGGGGTCTTCTAGACCCCCGATCGCTTCATAAAGAGTACCTGTACACTGCCTAATACTGTCACAAGGGATAATTACATTCCTTGTGACAGCAATAACCGTAATAAAAAAAGTGTACCTTTTTTTTTTTTCCTTTTTAAATGTACAGAATATCGGCAGACAATATCGGCTATCGGCCTGAGAGGTGGCTGAAATATCAGTATCCTGGAGCAGTGTTTCTCAATTCCAGTCCTCAAGGCGCACCAACAGGTCATGTTTTCAGGATTTTCATTATTTTGCACAGGTGATTTGATCAGTTTCACTGCCTCAGTAATTCCCACAGCCATTTCATCTGAGGGAAATCCTGAAAACATGACCTGTTGGGGCGCCTTGAGGACTGGAGTTGAGAAACACTGTCCTGGAGTATCAGGAGTGTTGTAAGAATTACTGATCACACAGATTGAATGAGACAGAAGCATGGAGATCCTTGCACTGCAGCTTTATCTCCAGCAAGGAGAACCATGAGCAGCACAGTAGTGGCATCACCAGATCTCACTATAAATTGTGTGAGACTAGCAGTCAGAGGCAGCAGTGCTTTATATTATGTACTCACACTGCAGGTATACAACTATAAGGCTACAAAACAGGACTGCTTTGGCAAAATCACAGATAGGAAGGGCACTGCTTTTTTTCAGGAGGAATTCAAGATAAAGGGTAGATTTTGTCAGGGTATTGCTTAGGCACAGTTAAAATCTAGATGTTTCCCATAAGACAGGAAATCTTAATTTTTTAGTTCAAATCTACTTTAGAAACCCAACTGGAAGAGTGATACCCCTTAGGATTCAGTGCTTATGGGTTGAGCTGAGATTGACAGTAGGGGGATGGTTGACTTTCTACAACCTTCTCCCATCTCCCGACTGCATCTCTTTACCTCTCTCAAGGCTCTTCTCCCCCGACAGCTCAGTTTGGCCGGACAGCCAGCTCTAGGAAGGGTTCTGGTCATCCTAAACATCTTACATTTAAGGATTATGGAGGCCACTGTGCTCTTAGGAACCTTAAGTGCAGCAGAAATGTTTTTGTAATCTTGGCCAGATCTGTGCCTTGCCACAATTCTGTCTCTGAGCTCTTCAGGCAGTTCCTTTGTCCTCATGATTCTCATTTGCTCTGACATGCACTGTGAGCTGTAAGGTCTTATATAGACAGGTGTGTGGCTTTCCTAATTAAGTCCAATCAGTATAGTCAAACACAGCTGGACTCAAATGAAGGTGTAGAACCATCTCAAGGATGATCAGAAGAAATGGACAACACCTGAGTTAAATATATGAGTGTCACAGCAAATAGTCTGAATACTTAGGACCATGTGATATTTCAGTTTTTCTTTTTTAATAAATCTGCAAACATGTCAACAATTCTGTGTTTTTCTGTCAATATGAGGTGCTGTGTGTACATTAATGAGGAAAAAAATGAACTTAAATGATTTTAGCAAATGGCTGCAATATAACAAAGAGTGAAAAATGTAAGGGGGTCTGAATACTTTCTGTCCCCACTGTGTGTATATATATGTGTGTGTGTATATGTATGTATAATATAATATAATATATATAATATTTTTACTAGTAATGGGGGCGATCAGTGACATACAGTGGGATTGTGATATTGCGGGGGGGGGGGGGAACAATCGGACACTAACTGACACTTTTGACACTCCTTCACTCCTGGGAAGGAGTTAAACATAAGGGGTGATCAAAGGGTTTAATGTGTGCCTAGCTGGTGTTATTTTACTGTGGGGGAGTGGGGGTGTGTTTGACACAGAGACACAGGAACCATGTCTTCCCTCCTGACAGAATGGCAATCTGCATTGTTTACATTCTGCCTGTGTATTGAATGATCTGCGGGTGCCAGCGGGGCATCGAGTCCATGGTAACGGGCAATCTGCGCTCGCTGTGAATAATCATAAATAGTGCCCACTACCCAGAAGTGCAGGATCACGTAGCTTATGTTAGAAGCTGATTGACTACCATGTACTGTACAACTGAACCAGATTCTGAGTGCTCCAGTTTTTTTAAATGTCCCCTAATGGGTCATTCGATTTGTCAGGATCCTCATAAAACGCTCATGAACTGGTTGGTACCATAATAAAATGGGTTGTCTGTATTTCATATCTGGAAGTTGAGCCTGTGTCAGGGTAAATGATATTTGTTTTACTGGGTGTACTCATTGCTATTTTAACAAAGTGGGACAAGAGCAGGCTTATCCCATGTTGTTCAGTCATCCATTTAACAAATGACTGACCTCTGCCCTTTAACCCCAGTAGTTATCCAGAGGTCAGGATGATGCTTTTTTTGTGGTCATATTTACAACCGGTTATCCCACCGCAGACCTCAAATGCTTTTTGCTGTGCTTGTCAATGTCTTTGAATGCTCTTTAGCTGTGTTTTTTTTCCCACTGTGTCTTATTTAGATAATTTGTGTACATCCCCCTCAAACCCATCCAGATCTAACCTCTGCCATACTCATTATTCATGGAGATCTCAAAACACAAATTTAGCAGTATACCAGCTAGATCTAAAATGCTTACAAGACATTGACGTATGCCTGACGCCCAATTTATTGTGGAATGGTAAGTTGGGGGATTTCGAAGGGAGCTGGGAATCCCCCATTTGTTTAGTGACCTCCTCCATATAATGTCCCTCCTCTTAAGAGCTGTAGTTGCTCAGATTTCATCTACCACACCACCTGCTGCAGAATTCAGGTATTGCAGCCCAACTGTAAAAAAAACGCTCTTTCTCTATTGTAATATTTCCTAAATTGTGGAGGCACGTGTCCTTACTGTTGTTGGCACATGGCAGGATTCATGATCTATGTGCAGGGCTGGCATTATTAGTATTATACTAACTTTACTATCAGGCACCAGCGGCAGTCATTAAAGTTCGTAAGATTTAACCACTGCATGTGTTGTCTTCCCTTTGGCTGACAGTAGGCCGAAGAATCTGGTCAGGTGATATTGGTACACCGTTGGTCTGAAGCTGGCCATACACCTAGAAATTATCTGCAGATTTTCTTTGGTTAGATGGAAAAAGTGCAACAGATTTCTCCATGTATGCTAAACTGTGTGGATGGAGGAATCTCCCACTGGGCCAAGCTTCAGTATCTTGCTAGGCGGCCCCGCTGGCTCTCAACCTAAACAATGCCTGCACCCAATCAGAATGTTCAGGTATTGTGAGAGCCATTGGGGCCGACTAGCAAGATATGGAAGCTTGGGCCAGTGGGAGATTCTTCCATCCACACAGTTCAGCGTAGATGGAGGAATCTGTTCCACTTTTTAAATCCGACCATAGAAAATCTGCAGATAATCTATAGGTGTATGGCCAGTTTAAGCCAGGGGTCTCCAGACTTTTCAAAGGGCCAGTTTACTGTCCTTTAGACTTTAGGGGCCGGATTGTGGCCAATGGGGTAGAAAATGTCCTGCGCCCAGCAGTAGTGTGAGTAAACATAGCCTTAGGGTTGACGGTCAGTAGGGGGAGGAGTAGTGTCCCATCATTGGTATTGGAGGAAGGAATAGTGCCCCATCATTGATATCAAAGGGAGGAATAGTGCCCCATCATTGGTGTCAGTGGAAGGAATAGTGCCCCATCATTGGTGTCAGTGGGAGGAATAGTGCCCCATCATTGGTGTCAGTGGGAGGAATAGTGCCCTATCATTGGTGTCAGTGGGAGGAGTAGCGCCCCATCATTGGTATTGGTGGGAGGAATAGTGCTCCATCATTGGTATCAGTGGAAGAAATCGTTCCCCATTGTTGGTGTCAGTGGAAGGAATAGTGCTTTATCATTGATATTAGTGGGAGGAATAATGTCCCATCATTAGTGTCAGTGGCAGGAATTATACCCCACTGTTGGTGTCAGTGGAGAAGAATAGTGCTTCATATTATTGGAAGGAAAACTTCCCAAAGGGCCAGATAAAGGCTAGAAAAAGGCCGTAGTTTGGACACCACTGGTCTTTGCTTAGGCTACTCTTCAGTATAGAAACAATTTTTTTTTTTTTTTAAACTGCAGAAAGTAATTCTAGTATTGGTTAGTTTAATTTAACTGCCCTGGAAGATGTGAGTTTTCACAAAACGCGTAGGGCCGAGCCTCATGCAGACATTATCGTGCTACTGGGAGTGACCCAGAAGCAAGTCTGTTTGCCGGCTGTGATTCCTTTTCATTGTGCAATATTGTACTTTCTGAAATGTAAGTGCATGTTAAACTATTAATAATCTTTTTATTTGGGGTTTCACATCTGGCGTGTATGTTGCTTATCTTTCCTAAGGATAGTGCTAGGATATACTGTGGCGGTGATAACCAATGTTGGCAATCCAGCCATTGCATGATCATTGATACCACATACTTTCTATGACTTCTCTGTAGTAAGAGAGTCATGAATTTCTGGTAAGCCTGCATTTATGACCCTTGGTGGTGGAGACTCTTTTCGGTGTTCGTTTATTAGTTGGCGTTTGATTGGTCGGGCTCAGTGGTTTGATTCTTTTGGACACGTAGATATATTAATTTAATATGTACTCTAAAGTGGACTTTATATTATTATTTTTATTGAAATTATTTTTATGTATTAGCTCAACACTTTTTTATGTACTGTATATATTTGTACTTCTGATTAATATCTCGTAGTGTGTTTGCAGCTTTTTGTTTGCATTGCATCACTTTTAAACAGTAGCACGGTTACATTTTTATTTTTATAATCAACTGGATTTGTTGGGGGATGTTAAACACATTTTGGAGCTTATCTGAGCCAGTTCTTGAGTGTTGGGAGATTACCCCACCATTTAAACACACCATGGAAAGGCAGATGTTATTGTCCAAGAACATAGTGCGAGTTGTGAAAATTGTGGAGCCACCCTGTTCTGGTTACATCATTTCATCCTTTGTGTCAGTGAGGCTTCATAGGTGTTAACCCTTCATTTTACATTAAATTGTTGTCAAAGTGTTGGGATAAAGCTCTTAAAACAGCATTGTATGTGGAAGATAGATGGCGTTGAAGGCCACAACCCCTGTTCAGTGATGATTATTCCAGTTTGACGTTGATAGCCTCTTTCACGCCTCTTGTGAGTCAGTTGACCTTTCTATCCCAAATGTGCACTTCACTTTACATTGAGGAGATGGAGAAGCAAACCTTGAACTCTTGCTGGGGAATAACACCAAGGCATTGGTTCAGGTTAATGGATGATACATGGGTAAAGATTAGAACATCAGAAATACAAGCTTTTAGTGAACACACAAACTCCGTGGACATAAACCTCAAGTTTACATGGTTAAAGGCACAGATGACCAATCACGTAGATACTTTCTGTAGGCCCCCTACAAACCCATCTAATTCAACTATTGCTTTACTCATATTCCATAGATACTTTTTGGACTGTGTGTTAAGGAGGGGGTTTGACATGGACATTGTGGTCTAGAGCAGGGGTCTTCAATCTTTCCAAACAAAGGGCCAGTTTACTGTTTCTTAGACTTTTTGAGGGCCTGACTTTGCCCAGTGGGAGTAGAAAATGGCCTGGTGTCAGTGGATGTATCCACAGTCCATAGTCCCATCACACATATTCCTGGAATGAGCTCTCGGGGTACTGGGTGCTGTAGTGACCACCAGCTGGATACCGGAACCTGTACGATATGTAGATATTTACCAGCACACCAAGGATCATCAGTTTTCGTCCAAACGGTCACAAAACAGTGTAGTGCAATGTTTCGCAGCCATGCAGGACCCCTTCGTCAGGCATGTGATTAGTGCATGCTGTTGTGCAGAAGTATTTGGATGTGAGCACTGTCCCATCATTGTTATTATTGGGAGGGATAGTGCTCCATTGTTGGTATCAATAGGGCCCATTTCTGGTGTCTAATGAAGGAAGAGTCCGAATTATTGGTGTCAGTTTGAGGAATGGTGCTTTGTATCGGTGTGAGAAATAGTGTCCCATCATTGGTGTCGGTGGGAGGAACAGTGCCCCAAAGGCCAGATATTGGCAAGCAAAGGGCCATTTGGCCCTTGGGCTGCAGTATTGAGACCGCTGGTCCGGAGGAAACCCGCCTAACCAGACCAGAATCTGCTTTTTCACTCCCACCACCTACTGGAACACAAACTAGATGTTATTAGAACTCTGCTGCTTTGGGCTGTGATGGTAATACCAGAGATGAAAAAAACACAAACAAAAAAAACACTCCCAAAAGCATAGGCTCACTTTAATATCAAAGCCTCCAGATACTGTGCAGATTCAAAACTTTGGACAATTAAAAATGATGCTGATGTAGTTAATTTTTCAGACTGTGAGGCTGAGTTAACTGCTGAGAGCATATAAATCAGTAGAAATATTTTTTTCTCTTTTGTTTTTGTTGCTTTTGCTAAGCTTCAGGAGTCTCCCCAGTTCCTCCCCTTCCTCCCACATTTAAAATATACTCATACCCAATGTGGCTCTTAAGTTTAAAGGATAGCTGCAATATTCAGCTTACACCCCCAAATGACCAAGACATATGGCATCTGCAGTCCCCGTCCCAAATTGCAGCCCTAGCGACGGAATTTATGTTACAATTTTTGAATCAATGATCTGGTAAACAGCGCAGTCCTTCCTGACGAACGTGACCTTTCTACGGAGTTTATGGAGTTTTGCCGGTTCAAGAATCACAAATCTACATTATTGATGGCGGCGGTTTCACTGTGTTCTGTTCTCCTTCTGTCGCTGAAGTTACAGCTATAGATTTGCTGAACAGGTTCTAATGTTTGTAATGGACTTGATTCTGTCTTTCTATTACTGCACAATTTGTACCAATAACACAAACGCCCGGTGGTTATAAAAAGCTGCGGATACTAATGTACTCTGGGGTCATTAAAGGGTAAGTCCACTTTTGTGGGGGGGGGGGGGATATAACAAAGAAAATGAATATAGTAAATACAATTGCTACACAGCCATATTGTAACTTAATGTTATTAAAAATTGCCTTTCTTTTTCAAACTGCAGCCATTGTAATTTCATGTAATGCAATATGGCTACCTGTAGACAGTTGGAGGGCAGAACACATCCAAAAATGCCATTTCCTGCTTGGGTGAAGAACTCTGTACTAAGATATAAATGAGGTTTTAGAAAATTGAAGAAAACAGCTGAACGGCCGCACTCCGAATAACGCCTTTTATTTGTGGCAAAACAGTGTAGAGGATCCAAAATCTCTTACATCAAGGTGATGAAAGGTACAGACAGGCTAACACATTTCACATCAATATAGATGCTTAATCATAGGTTTAAGCACCCAATATTGATGTGAAATGCGTTAGCCTGTCTGTACCTTTCATCACCTTGATGTAAGAGATTTTGGAACTTTCTCTCCTCATTAGCTGACTGACTTTGACAGCAGCGAGAGCCATTGGCGCCGCTCTGCTGTCTCCGCAAATGAGGAGGAGAGTCCCGGGCATCCGAGACACACCTGCAACATCGCTAGATCTAGATGGGCTCATGTAAGTATTAGGGGGGCTGCTATACACAGAAGGCTTTTTGTCCTAATGCATATGCATAGAATGCATTAAGATGCCTTTCCAACCACTTTAATGCATTCTCTGCATTAACCACTTGACCTCTGGAAGATTTAGATCGTGCAACGCTGTACCCAAATACAATTTTTGGCCTTTTTTTCCCCCACAAATAGAGTTTTTTTGGTGGCATTTGATAACCTCTGAGTTTTTATTTTTTGTAAAGCTTTGAACGAGAGAATCTAGATGCCACACACCGGATGAAGTTGAAAAAATGTCTTTATTATAAAAATTAGATCATCAAAAATACAAGACAATCTGGCAGAATGTACAGGCTCAGTTGACGCATTTCGCACTCATGATTGAGTGCTTACTCATAGCTTATTTTTTGTGATTTAACCCTATCACTGGCAGGTACGTACGCCGTACGGACCTACAGAAGTGCCTGCAATTGGCCATGTACGGCGTACGGACCTCTTTTCTCCCTCTCCTATAAGCTTATGGTCACTTCAATGGCCATAAACTTATAGCAGAATTGTTCAGCAGACTGTGCTAAAACCTAAAACTACTCCCCCCCACTCTCTTCTCCCATCCCCTTCACCACCAGCACTGAGTACCACCCGATCAGCCCCCCCCCCCCCCCCCGTAAATTCGATCCCCTGCAGCTACCATCATCACTGGAATCCCTCCTCTGCCGCTCCCACTGGCTTCAGGTGCTGCATGGTGTTTGGGGGGATCCAGATGTGCCCCCCATATCACTCTGATCACTACCCATACTGGCCCCCGCAACCCCGATCCATCAGTGCTGGGAGCGGCATCCCTCCTTCCCCTCCCAGAGCCTGCAGCTTCTTCTCTGGCAATCTGACAGGCTGGGGATCGCGCTGGGGGGGAGCGTTGCGGGTGAAGTTAGGGCTTGGACGGACTTTTTAAACATGCTCTGATATCTCACCAAAGACCCCCCCCCAAAAAAAAAAAATGTGTATAACTGTGAAAAAATGTAAAAAGTAAAAAAAAAAAACATAGTAAGACCCAGTGACTTTTTTGGGGGGAAGGCAACCCCCCCAGGTCTGCCCGCACCCAGCCTCTCTACGGTGATGCCTTCGCCCACACTCACCCTGCACGGTGACGGTCTCCCCCCGCACTCACCCCTCCACAGCTTCCTCGGCTTCTCCTTCCGGCCAACCGATCTGCCTCCTGTCCTGATTGTATGGGAGGAGAAGCCAGAAGACAATAGCAAATATTAATTTGCTACTGTCACAAGTGGGTGGGTTCGGGCCCAACCTTTTTCCAGCCATTAGAGCCTCAGGTTCTAATCATGTGGCTTGAAAAAAACAAAAACAAACAACTGTCTGCCACCCTGCAGGGAGGCGGCACCCCTAATGGACCGGCCGCTTCTGGTAACACCCCTTTCACATGAAGCGGACTCTGTCATGCAGGTGATAGGTCCGCTGATGCATAGCAGACATAAACACAGCCCGCTGAAAGAAACCGCCTGTCCATTTCCATCCGATACCATCCGATCCGTTTTGCTAGATGGATGGGGAATGAGATCTCCATCCATCTGTTTTTAGCGGAGGCCTGTAAGTTACTCTCCTGTTGGTACATGACCCCAGTGTGAGTAGCCAAGTTTGTCCCCTCAGCATCTCACTTTTGTGTTCGGGATGCGGGGAACATGTTAATCTCCTTCATATCTGGTGGTCCTGCTTGAAATCCCTGCGATTCTGGACCCAGCTCTATTCTTAGATCAGTCTGAATTTTTCGTTTGCACGTGACCCCTGGGGAAGCCCTGTTGCATACCTCTATCATGTCCTTGACCAGGGATCAGAGGAAGCTAGTGGGGTTTGTCTTCCTGGCAGCTCAGCAGACCTGGCTAAGTCCTGGCACCAACTGTTTTTTAATTTTGCTGAGGTTTAACAGTGTCTCATGGGAACTATGGTACATGAGAAGGTCACATCTACCCTTATGGATACCCACACCAAGATCCTAAAGGTATGGGACCCATGGATCACTTCTTACCGACCGTCTAGGTCTGGACCGCTACTTGTTATCTATATGATTGCTAGGGAGGTCCATTGTGCTGCAGTACAGTGGACTGGATCTTTAAGGTCTCCCCCCTCCCTTCCCCTTCAGGCAAGTTTATTTTCTCCTCTGTTGCCCCCACCCTTCACACACACACACCTCATGGCACCCACTTCCTCTGGAACAAAATAATTACCAGTCTCGTTCATTATTTGTGAAGATATACAGGGTTGGACAAAATTATGGAAACACCAGGTAAAAAAACGAAATACAGTGTTGGGGACCACCTTTGGCATTCAAGATGGCCTGAATTCTCCTGGGAATTGAAAAATATTAGTTTTGGATGGTGGATAATATAATCTGATACCACTCTTCATGCAAAATCATTCCAGTTCTCACAGAGATGCCAGAGGCAGAAAATGAGCCCCAACCTTGTTCCCCAAAATTGACCATAGTGGCTATATGATATTGAGGTCTAGCGACTGCGGCACTCATGCAAGGTGGGAGACATCATCTGCATGCTCGTTAACCACAATTTGACAACTGTGTGAATCTGAGCATTATCTTCTTGGCAAATCATGTAGTGTGTCCATATTTTTGTCCAACCTCTGTATTGCGCTTTGCCTTTATGTCCCAACAAAGTTGTTACTATGTGCTAACCTCCATTACTTGATTTCTCTTTTTCTATGTGCAACGGTTTGCATCTTTTCTAACGAACTTTGAAAAACACAATTTGTGCAATGTGATGTAAAAAGGATGTTGCTCCTAAAGTATGGAGATGTCCCATTTAAGTCAAGCAATCTGCATTTACAAAGAGGCGATTGCAATGCCAGTTTATATATTTCCATCTATACAGATTTTCCTAAATTTTATTTGTCTTTCCCCAGAAAGGTCTCCACCAGCATGGGCACCAAAGTATTTCCAACCTGCCTGTTTTGTATGAGATTTAGAGACTGTTGCTCTTTTAAGCATAGCATGCCTACTGCGCACCTAATCCGCCTCCAGTATTTATCATTACTTTAATGGCCATGTACAGTCTTCTCAGTAGGTGATGTGTTCTTGAATCGTCAGCGCCTTCACAAAGCAAGCCAAGTAACACGTCCCTATTATTCCATCTCTTGTATTTTGCCAGGTGTTTGTGGCACACTGAAGACTATTGTTCCCGTGACATGAACATCGAACAAACACCTATTATTACACATACATTACCTTAACATTTGTGTCATTCGCTAAACTGGGTTTATCAAAAGGTTTATCAGCTAAGCAAGGTTGCTAAGTGACTGCCGACGTTATGTCATTGTGAATATCTTCTCACATCTTCACCGATGAGGACAGCCCAGTGCTCGAAGATTTCCACCATCTCCATCTGTTTATATTTCATGTCTGAGGTTTACAACCACTTTAAAGCAAAACTTAACTGTATCTGAGCGCCACAAACTGAAAATGCCATATAATTCATTTTTAATATTCAAAGCAAACTCATTTATACATCCAGGTCTCCATGCTTTGTTTTGTTAAAAAAAAATACCACCCTAGCATTTCTAGCTGCAGCCATCTTGAGTAAGGGTAGATACATGGAGCATTTACTTCCTAGGAGGGGTCAACCGATTATTGAATATTGGGGCCGATATCCATTTTTTCTTAAAGAATCGGTATCGGTCTCAAACTGTACCAATATTGGTCTCCTCCCTACCCCAGCCATCTTTTTGGGGCCCAGAAGCCAGGAAGGTTTACAGCGCACTGCAGGCCCAGTGCGCGGACGTCATTACGTATGTTGCGCTGAGCGTCTTCGTGCACTGGGCCTCAATGTTCTGACAGGGACAGACCCCTGGTCTCCCTCGCCTTGGACAGTGCACGGCACGCCACAGAACTGGACCAGATAGGAGTCGGATACACCAGCCAGCCAGCAGCCACCCACCCCCCAGCAAGGTGCCAGGCCCGCCACCCACCCACAGCAAGGTGCCAGCCAGCAAGCCACCCACAGCAGGGTGTCAGCCAGCAAGCCACCCACAGCAGGGTGCTAGCCAGCAAGCCACCCACAGCAGGGTGCCAGCCAGCAAGCTACCCACAGAAGGGTGCCAGCCAGGCAAGCCATCAACATCAGGGTACCAGCCAGCAAGCCACCCACAGAAGGGTGCCAGTCAGGCAGGCCACCAACATCAGGCTACAGCCAGCAAGCCACCCACAGCAGGGTGCCAGCCAGCAAGCCACCCACAGCAGGGTACCAGCCAACCACAGAAGGGTGCCAGCCAGCAAGCCACCCACAGCTGGGTGCCAGCCAGCAAACCACCCACAGCAGGGTGCCAGCCAGCAAGCAACCCACAGCAGGGTGCCAGCCAGCAAGCAACCCACGGCAGGTGCCAGCCAGCAAGACACCCACAGCAGGGTACCAACCAACCGCAAAAGGGTGCCAGCCAGGCAGCCACCCACAGCAGGATGCCAGCCAGCAAGCCACCCACAGAAGGGTGCCAGCCAGGACAAAAACACAAACGTCAAAAAAGACAACGGGCAGAAGAGAATCCTTATCGTGGTGGAATTGATGCCATGTTCAATGTGTTATTGGGGCCTCATGCGGAGGATTCTTCTAAATCTGCATCAATAATCAGCCTGAATGATGAACTTCTTCTCTATTTGAAGGAACCAGTAATTGACAGAAGAAGTAGTACAAAAGACTTGCCCTCTCACGCTAGAACAGGGGTAGGCAACCACTTCCCACCCGGCCTATAGCAGATTGATGGCCGGGAAGTGGTTCCGTTATCCTGACTGGGCGTCATATGACGTCCAGCAGGATAACATGCCAGGGCGCTCCCGCACAGCGTGGCGAGTGACACGCCGCATCTCCGATTTTGGTAAGAAGCCTATAACAGAGGCTTCTTAACACATGATCAGCTGTGACCAATCACAGCTGATCATCGTGTGAACCATGCTGCAGCCATCTTGAGTAAGGGTAGATACATGGAGCATTTACTTCCAAGTAGGGGTCAACCGATTATTGAATATTGGGGCCGATATCCACTTTTTTTTTTTTTTTTTTAAAGAATCGGTATCAGTCTCAAACTGTACTGATATTGGTTTCCTTCCTGCCCCAGCCATCTTTTTGGGACCCAGAAGCCAGGAAGGTTACAGTGCACTGCAGGCCCAGTGCGTGGACGTCATTACGTATGTGTATCTCCGTGCACTGGGCCTCAATGTACTTATTAGTATTCATCTATTATTAGGTCCGCCTACCTTGTAGAGGTATTTTGTCTCCCTCATCCACATGCGTTTATTTAGACGCAGTTGTTCTATCATGTTATAATTTAGTAGCGTGTCTAACTCACTCTAGCGCAGCGTAATCTTTTTTACATATAAAAATGCACTAACTACTGTGTAAATGACAACGGCAGGGAAGGGGTTAAGTGTGTCCTAGGGAGGTGTTCTAACTGTGGAGGGGGGTGCGCTTCCACTGACATGACAGCGATCACCGCTCCCGCTGACCGGGAGCAGTACATCCCTGTTATGTCACAAAGCAGAACGGGGAAATGCCTTGATAACATAGGCATCTCCCCGTTCTACCTCTCCACAACGCAATCGCGGGCTTCCGGCTAACATCGAGTTCCCGGGACCCACAGGCACACTCCCGTGGCGTGCGGCAAATTTAAAGGGACGTACAGGTACGCCCATTTGCCTGCCTGTGCCATTCTGCCGACGTACATCTGTGTGCAGCGGTCAGCAAATGGTTAAAGAATAATGATGATGAGAAATAATAAATATATAATAGATGCATAAAAGGGTGCATGCATATACACACACATAAAGGCATGTGTCCTGTATGTGTTTGTGTTTATATCTTGTAAAGATCCGGGGTGATTAAGCTCTAGTGGTGCGTCTAAATTGAAGAAATTGTGTCAGTCCCGACTGCATTTTCAAGGGACGGCAGCCCATTTTTATTCAAAAGAAACAAAGTTCAAAAATAAACATCAGATTCCCTCGCAGGGGTATTCAGCATTACAGTCCTGCTTCAGAACAACCAGCATTCAGCCTTCCTGGTTACAAACACAGCACCCCTACTCTGGCCTTACACCTTAGGCCTCGGTCTGTCTTCCCCAGACCTGACGTTCAGCACCTCCTGTGCTTGCAGCTTCGTGCTGCACTGGCTCCATTCTGACTCCTAGGCCAGAACTCCTGTCTGCCGGGGCGGAGCTGTCTCTAATGGCCCGTACACACGATCCGACATCATACGACAGATTGTACGACCGTTTCCGCTTAATAGTAGAAATTGAATAGGTAGATAAAGTCACAAATTCTCGTACGACAGAAAAAAAAAAAAATGGGACGTGATGTCATGTGTTGTAGTGTATTTGTATTGTATTTTCGGACGACAACTGTACTGACTAAACGAAAATCGTACGATCTGGAATCGTATGAGGAAAATTTTCATGCATGTGCGATCGAATAATATTGGATGAACTGTTGTGATCGGATGTTGAAAGTAGTGTACTGTACACATGATCTGAAAATCGTACGATTCTTCCTCGGACGACAGCTTTCGTCCCATATTCGGATCGTGTGTACGGGCCATAAGGCTGAGCACTGACCTCTATTCCTGGGATGACTATGAAGTCAGGTGTGCAATTAGCAAGCCTACCAAAATCGGACATACACTGCTCATATGCATCTGTGACACGGTGTCGCATCTCCACATATCCCCCCGCCCCCCTGTTTCGCACCGGAGGGAGAAATACAAGACCCTTCTTCCTAAACGGGTACTCCACTCACCTCTTTTTCCGAGTGTGCTTCCATGCGCACTTTTTCCTAATTTTTGGGAGCTTACATTTCTTCTCGCCTCCCCCAGATCTACTCTCCCAAGACTGTAGGGGTCCTACTTTGACATCTGTCTCAACTTTACCCAACACTTTTTGGGTTTCAGGTTCGCCGATACCTGTGTGGTTACCCCTGGCAACCGCTTTCTTAAAATTACCCAGTTCAAAACCACCAGGAACACCGGTCCGCTCGCTTGCTAGGACAGTGTCTGAGGAGGGACCACACACAGGGAAGCAGTTACTCTCTATGGGACCTTCCCACAGTTTCACATCGCCCCCTGTTGCCCAACACTCCCATCAGCGACTGTTCTTGCACAACACTTTTTCCATACCAGTTTTTACCATTTCTGTTACCGCTGGTATTTCTGATACCTGTGCCTTGTCTATCAGGGCTCCAGAGTGCCTCTCATACACAATCTTTGTATGAAGCAATCCAGCACACTGTGAGACAACTTTTGCTTTAATACAAAACATTGCATTAAACGATTCCACCATTTGCGATTAGTACACAGTACAGCCTGCAATATCCAGCTCCAATCAGCCGTACCCCTCGGTACCAGTTCTCCAAACACTCCCATGATTTTAACATTTCCTTAAAGTGGTTGTATAGTGTTTTTTGTAACTTTTACCTACAGGTAAGCCTATAATAAGGCTTACCTGTAGGTAAAAAAAATATCTCCTAAACCTGTACGGTTTAGGAGATATTCCCCTCGCTATGAGCCGCTGACTGCAGCAGCGCATGCGCACAGGGGATTCTCGGCTGAAGGCCTGGCAACTGCCGGACCTTGCCGAGTAAGAAATCTCCTGCGCGCATGCGCGGGAGTGATGACATCGCGGCTCCAGCCACTCACAGCGCTGGAACCGCGATACCCGGAAGACACGTCGAGGCAACATGACAGTTCCCTCGGCGTGGACCAGGTAAGATACCGACGCCTCGTTCTAAGGTAAGTATTTCATAATGAGCTAGTATGCGGTGCATACTAGCTCATTATGCCTTTTGCTTTACAGGGTAAAAAAAAAAAAAAAAAAATTGTGGGTATACAACCGCTTTAAGCATGACTGTCACAAAATACACATTTTTTCCCTTTTTTGCATTGTGAACACAATTTCCGCTGTGCGTTTACACTCGCTGGGACCTTCAGTCATGAGAGGGTTAATCTCTGCAACAGCCAATGCACTGTGGTCTACAAGCTGTTCCGCAGACAACCTCTCCTGGCACAGCAGCCATAGTGTCCACTACACCTTTACCAACAGAAAGTTCTTTCCACCATGCTAATATCCGTCTGGCCATACCATCCCAGTCTGTACTGGTTGAACTCCCATCAGAAGTACTACACAGCACCTCTCCAACTCTGCAAGGAGACACAGGACAGAGTGGCTCAGCAGCAGACACATTAAATACATCACTTTGTTTTAACCGCTTCCCGACCGCCGCATGTACTTCTGCGTCGGCAGAATGGCACGGCTGGGCAAATGGGCGTACCTGTACGTCCCTTTGAATTTGTCGCCGTGCCATCGCGTGCGCTCCGTGAGTAGGATTGCGGGTCCCGCGGACTTGATGTCGAGTCCGCGGGGATACCCTTGATCGTCTCACGGAGAGGAAAAATGGGGAGATGCTAATGTAAACAAGCATCTCCCCGTTCTGCCTAGTGACAGGACACTGATCTCTGCTCCTTGTGATCGGGAGCTATGATCAGTGATGTGTCACACACAGCCCCTCCCCCCCCCCCACAGTTAGAACACATTCCTGGGACACACTTAACCCCTCCCTAGCCCCCTAGTGGTTAACCCCTTCACTGCCAGTGTCATTTTTTTTTTACAGTAATCAGTGCAATTTTACAGCACTGATCGCTGTAAAAATTATTATATTATTATTATTATACAGGATTTACATAGCGCCGACAGTTTACGCAGCGTTTTACAACATTAGGGCAGACAGTACAAGTACAATACAATTTAATACAGGAGCAATTAGAGGGCCCTGCTCATTAGAGCTTATAAATGACAATGGTCCCAAAAATGTGTCAAAATTGTCCGATGTGTCCACCATAATGTCGCAGTTACGATAAAAATTACTAGTAAAAAAAAAAAAATTATTAATAAAAATGTCATACAACTATCCCCTATTTTGTAGACGCTATAACTTTTGCGCAAACCAATCAATAAATGCTTATTGCGATTTTTGGTAAAAAAAAAAAAAAAAAAATTGTAGAAGAATACATATCGGCCTAAACAGGAAAAAAAATGTTTTTTTTTAATATATTTTTTGGGGATATTTATTATAGCAAAAAGTAAAAAAGAATGCGTTTTTTTTTTTTCAAAATTGTCGCTCTATTTTTGTTTATAGCGCAAAAAATAAAAAGCGGTGGTGATCAAATACCACCAAAAGAAAGCTCTATTTGTGGGGGAAAAAAGGACTTCAATTTTGTTTGGGAGTCACGTCGCACGACCGCGCAATTGTCAGTTAAAGCGACGCAGTGCCGAATCGCAAAAAGTGCTCTGGTCTTTGGCCAGCAAAATGGTCATAAGAGGGCCAATGAGTGCTGCAGGGCTGGAGGTGTGCCTCTGTGTAAATCCAGAAAGTGAACAGGCAGCAGCTTCAGCTGCCCACAGTTAAAATGTCTGCAGCCAGACTCAGTGGAGGGAGATTTCTGCAGCATATTTGGCAAATACAGAATCACAGTATATATAAAATAAAATTGCAAAGTGGTTGGAGGGAAGCTTCAGAATGACAAAGATGTTTTTATTACAAATGATGTGAGCAGACTGCAGTTCCTCTTTAAGTTGCCCTTACAGTCCCATCCGTACCTGGGGGTTACTTACTTATCTACTTAGTAACAATCTAGGGATTTTGGCAACGATTGATGGCTTTCTATGGTGGTTTTGATGGCTTTCTATGGTGGTTCATTTTTTTTCTATCCTTTACTGTTGGGGCATGAAAGGTTTTAGAAGAAATCACTAGGCCTTGGTCTCAAAAAAAAAAAAAGCTATGAGAACGCCTGTTCTAGAGCAGCGGTAGGCAACCTCAGCACTCCAGCTGTGCCGAAACTACAAATCCCATCATGCCTCTGGGAGTCCTGCCTGTGGCTGTCAGTCTTGCAGTGCCTCATGGGACTTGTAGTCCCACAACAGCTGCAGCGTTAAGGCTGCCTACCCCTGTTGCTCCTTTCTTTTTTCCATCCTTGCACCAGCCCTTTAGCCGATAGCTCTCCTCCAGTATCGTTAGCTTAGAAATATGACAGCAGGTGCAAGCAAATTTTTAATGAGCAAAATAAAATCTGTATATAGAATTTCCCCAGCGAAAATATATTTCCTGTACCGCTTCCAAAAGCTTGCGCATGAGACTTTAATACGGCCTTGTTTATAATGTGATTATGGTTTTTTTTTTTTTTTTTTTTTTTTTTCTATAGCCTTGCTTGTTTTTGCTAAGTGCTCTATACTACTTGGCAGGCGGGATAAAGAAAGTTCCACCGCAGTCCTCTTAATTAACCACATTTTTTTTTTCTTGTTTCACGTTGGCAATCTTGCATGAATTAGGGCTTAATGCCATTTTAAGTATGTGGGAGAGACATCTGATGAGCGCTGGAATAATTGAGCAAGGAAAGTGGTCACTTGTTTTAGGCTTTTTTTTTTTTTTGATGTGCAATTAAGCTAAACGACCACCGGGTGTCACTGTAACCAAATGCCTGAGCACAGCCGGGAGAGAAATAAAATTAAAAAAAAAAAAAAAAATGAAGTCACACCATTTTATAATCAAATGATCCAAAACTGAGCGCTTCAAACAGGAGAATAATAAATGAATTGGTGGGAGAATGTAAATAGAGCCTAATTTCATTTCATTTTTTTTTTGTGCCGGCCGTGTTCACATTTTGCTAATGGATTTCTGCATTTTGACATTTCTTTTCCGCCTTCGATTTCTTATTTCCTGTTGTGCATACCAAAGCAGCTCGGCCCCCGTATGAATGTATTATCACTGTCCGCAGTCTATCCCCCTGTTTATTCATCTAATCACTATAGACTGGCAAAACTGTTTATATCAATTATGTCGCTGCAACTATCATTACAAGGGGGTTTTTTATTCGGTGCGTTCGTTTTGTTTAGCAGCCAGCAGGTGGCACTGTGACAACAGCCTCCGGTGCAGTTCACTAATAATTAATGTGCAGTCATCAGTTGCAAGGCATGACTATTAGATTTATAATGTAACAATGAGCATATTTTATGTTGTGCTTTGTTCTGTAATAGATGGATTTATTTGTTGTTTTTTTTTCCCCCCTCTTTTTTTTTTTTTTTTTTTTTTATGCGTCTGTAATTGACTATGTGCAGAGATATTAAAGCAGGCTATTAACCCAAACGCTGAACAGAGACAGGGTTTCTCATTGTCTGAAGGAAGACCGTCTGCAGTGCTCGCCCTATCACCTGTCATTTTCCTGTACTGCAGTGTGAGATCAAAAGGGATGAGGTTGTTGGTTATCGTGAGCAGCAATATTACTTTTTTTTTGTTTAAGGTACTTGTACCTTTATGCAGCACTTTTTACATATTCATTATACATTCACATTAGTCTCTGCCCACAAGGAGCTTACAATCTAAGGTCCCTAACCTACATACATACACATAATAGGGCCAATTTTTAGACAGGAACCAATTAACCTTCCAGCATGTCTTTGGAGTTTTAAGGTGCAAATTAATTTGAAGAATAGTAACAACTATATTATAAAAGAAAAACATTTTATTTTAGAAAAAATTTAAAAAATTGTTAAAAACACAACAATTGACAGATCAACAAGATTTTGTGGATACAGCATAAAAGGATAGAATTCCCAACATGTTTCACCCATATATCGGGCTTCTTCAGGGGTTTCAGCAGCTGCTAGAACCCAGGGACATACACATGCTGTCGAATGCCAGTTATGAATGAATGAGTAACTTGTATAGCGCTACCTATGCAATCTAAATCGCCTCAGGGCGCTTTTTGCCGCCGGTGTCCATCTGCGGTATAGTATATCGCGGTCCTTTACCCCGTAGGGTCCCGACCCGCTTACATACACATACTAGGGCCATTTTTTTTTTTTTTTTTTTAGACAGGATCTAATTAACCTACCAGCATGTCTTAGTTCTATCAATAAGTACTGGCCGTTTTAGACAACATTTGTCCCTTGGCTTTGAGTCCACTGCAGAACTTTGTTTTTTCGGTCCTTGAATGCCCCCTATGGTCACCTTTTAGCACATGGTTCTCTGGACGCAGTTAGACACCTGTGACCCTTTAGTGATTTAACCAATATTTCAAGAGACCAAGAAGGCTTGTACCTCTAGCTAGACAGCATCCCCTGAAGAAGCCCGATATATGGGTGAAACATGTTGGGAATTCTATCCTTTTTATGCCTTATCCACAAAATCTTATTGATCTGTACTTGCCAATTGTTGTGTTTTTAACATTTTTTTTTTTAATTTTTTCTAAAATAAATGCTTTTTCTTTATATAATATAGTTGTTACTATTCTTCAAGTTAATTTGCACCTTAAAAATCCCATTCCTTCCTTCTACATATAATCTATTAAGGGATGTGATGCTATTACTAAGTTGATTTGTCTGTGATCAAAAAATTTCTTTCTCGTGTCTTTGAAGTGTGGGAGGAAACCGGAGTACCCGGAGGAAACCCACACAGGCACAGGGAGAACATGCAAACTCCAGGCAGATAGTGTTGTGGTTGGGATTCATACCAGCGACCCTTGTGCCGCTAGGCAAGAGTGCTACCCACTACACCACTGTGAGACTTAAAGCGGAGTTTCACACAGAAATGGAACTTCCGCTGTTCAGATCCCCCCCCTCCGGTGTCACATTTGGCACCTTTCAGGGGGGAAGAGGGAGCAGATACTGTACCACTGTACCTGTCAAATCCAGGTGTCTGCTCCCACATTCTATGCAATTTCCGGCAAATACCCCCCCCCCCCCCCCCCCGCTGTCTTCTGGGAGACACACAGGTCCCAGATGACAGCAGGGACCAATCAGAACGTGCAGTGTGACTCGCGCATGCGCAGTAGGGAACCAGGAGTGAAGCCAAAAGTCCTCACTGCCTGGTTCCTCTACTAGGAATGGCGGCGGCAGCACCTGGGAGTCGATCCGAAAATTGGCTGGGGTGCCGACATTGCAGGCTCCCTGGACGTGTAAGTGTCCTGTTATTTTGTAGCTGCTGACTTTTAATTTTTTTATCTACCGGCAGAACTCCACTTTAAAATGATTGTAAAACAACCCATTCAGTTTAAAATAGAAACATTTGTGTATAACTATAGATATAAAAAAAACATACATATCTTATTTCCCCTTTTTTATAAGTGATTACATTCCCTCTGTTCTCAGCTGCATAAGGAGTCAAGGGAGGAGAAACAGCAGCACACTGATCTTCCCAGTGATTGGCTGTGTGGGGGGGATGGGTGTCAGCAGAAGTCTGATCATTGTAGGAGAGTACACTGAGTTCCCAGCATAGCTAGAGAACTGACCACGCTGTTCTCTCCTGCTTAGTGTCGTCAGTTTTTAATAGGAAGGCAGAGGGACTGCCAGGATCACCAGGCATTTTACACAAAGGAAATAATGCAAAGAGAACAGAAGACTTTTTCATACAAGTACATGGTACAGCAGACACATATCAGGAATATGAAGAATTCCAGGTATGGATATTTTTACATACTGTAGTTACATTGGTCCAAACTACCTGTGGGATCTCTCATGTGCCCCACCATTGGTGTCATTGGGAGACATTGTGCCCTATCATTGGGAGGAATTGTGCCCCATCATTGGGCCCCATTGTTGGTATCATTGGAAGGAATTGTGCCCCATTATTGAGCCCCATTGTTGGTATCATTGGGAGGAATTGTGCCTGATAATTGGCGTCATTGGGCACCATTGTTGGTATCATTGGGAGGAGTTGTGCCTGATAATTGGTGTCGTTGGGCACCATTGTTGGTATCATTGGGAGGAGTTGTGCCCCATCATTGGTTTCACTGGGCCCAACTGTTTGTATCATTGGGAAGAATTGTGCCCCATCATTGGCGTCATTGGGAGGAATTGTGCCCCATCATTGGTATCATTGGGAATTGTGTCCCATCATTGGGCCCCATTGTTGGTATCATTGGAAGGAATTGTGCCCCATTATTGAGCCCCATTGTTGGTATCATTGGGAGGAATTGTGCCCGATAATTGGCGTCATTGGGCACCATTGTTGGTTTCATTGGGAGGAGTTGTGCCCGATAATTGGCGTCATTGGGCACCATTGTTGGTATCATTGGGAGGAGTTGTGCCTCATCATTGAGCCCCACTGTTGGTATCATTGGGAGGAGTTGTTCCCCATCATTGAGCCCCATTGTCGGTATCATTGGGAGGAGTTGTGCCTGATAATTGGCGTCATTGGGCACCATTGTTGGTATCATTGGGAGGAGTTGTTCCCCATCATTGAGCCCCATTGTCGGTATCATTGGGAGGAGTTGTGCCTGATAATTGGCATCATTGGGCACCATTGTTGGTATCATTGGGAGGAGTTGTGCCCCATTATTGGTTTCACTGGGCCCAACTGTTTGTATCATTGGGAAGAATTGTGCCCCATCATTGGCGTCATTGGGAGGAATTGTGCCCCATCATTGGTATCATTGGGAATTGTGTCCCATCATTGGGAAGAATCGTGCCTCATTGTTGGTATCATTGGGAGGAATTGTGCCCCATCATTGGAGTCATTGGGAGGAATTGTGCCCCATGGTTGATGTCAGTTGATGAAATATTGCCCAAAAGGGCCACAGCTTGGAGACCAATGCTCTAGAAGCTGGAAATCACTGTAGCAGACGCCACTAATCCAGTGATCTCCCCATTGTTGGTATCATTCGGAGGAGTTGTGCCCGATAATTGGCGTCATTGGGCACCATTGTTGGTATCATTGGGAGGAGTTGTGCCCCATCTTTGAGTCCCATTGTTGGTATCATTGGGAGAAGCTGTTCCCTATCTTTGAGCCCCATTGTTGGTATCATTGGAAGGAGTTGTGCCTGATAATTGGTGTCGTTGGGCACCATTGTTGGTATCATTGGGAGGAGTTGTGCCCCATCATTGGCGTCACTGGGCCCAACTGTTTGTATCATTGGGAAGAATTGTGCCCCATCATTGGCGTCATTGGGAGGAATTTTGCCCCATCGCTGGTATCATTTGGAATTGTGCCCCATCATTGGGAAGAATAGTGCCTCATTGTTGGTATCATTAGGAGGAATTGTGCCCCATCATTGGCGTCATTGGGAGGAATTATGCCCCATGGTTGATGTCAGTGGATGAAATATTGCTCAAAAGGGCCACAGCTTGGAGACCAATGCTCTAGAAGCTGGAAATCGCTGTAGCAGACCCCACTAATCCAGTGATGTCCACTAGCTTCAAGGTCTGGTGCTGAGAGACTTCTCTGCTGCATTGTGAATACAGGAGGCCACTCACCTGACACGGGTGCTATTCAGAGAATGCTTTGCATTTTTTAAGCAGTAACATTCTCTGATTGGACAAGGTAGAAAATGTGATGTCACCACCCTTCCTAAAGCATATTCCCAGTCTTCAGCAACCCCTAAAGACAGAGCAGGGATGAGGAGGGGTTGGGGGGGGGGGGGGCAGGTGCCCTGGATGCTGCTCCATCTCACAGGCTGCTGTGAGTGGCAACCCAGCAGGCTCTGACAGCTACTGCTGGGGCTGTACAGTGCAAATTTTAGGCACATTTTTCTGACCAGGAGCCACAGGTTCTTCATACAGCCCCCCTATAGACATGTCTGGTTGTATGCGGGTATATACTGATACTTGCATAAACCTGTGCATGCATACAGGTGTAAAACCCTGAACACATACAGTCCGTATGCTGACATCGCTGGGCCTTAGGCCACATTACTATAGGAGGCTGGCAGCAAGAATTCATCAGCTTCTTGGCAGCAGATCTAAAAGCTGCATGTGCACACTGTGTGTGTGTGTGTGTGTGTGTGTGTGTGTGTGTGTGTGTGTGTATGTGTGTGAACAGCAGCAGCTGTCAGATATGTGCTCTGTACTGGCTGGCTGGTGCTGCCGCTGTTCACAGGTGGATTTTTTTTATCATCAACATGGTGTGGGCGGATTTCTGCCAGACGCTGGCTACGTCAAGCCCCTTTAGCCTGTGTCTTAGATTAAGAAGGAGATGAAGCCTCCATTAATCTACATGCAATATACCGTCCCCTTTGTGTTTAGCTGGTTAGTGGCCATGGAGGAGGAGGGAGGGAGTGGGATGCCATTTACCACTGTGTATACACCCACATGTGTGATTCTATAGTCACATGGAATGCTCAGAGGTGATAGGGAAGAAATGCTCAACATAGACATTCACTGAAAACTGAGCATGTGCAGAGTTGCCACTACAGCTGCAAAATCCCTGGCTGAATTAGTGACATGAACAGAAGGGGAAGATAGAGAGCAGCACGATCAATCAGGTTTTTTTTCAGAATACAGAAAACGAGTTTCATAGTGACTGACTATGAACAGCATGTAATGCACCATTTATTGAGAGTTTTTTTTTATGATGTGGGTTTAGTGACTTTAACCACTTCAGCCCCGGAAGATTTTACCCCCTTAATGACCACAGCATTTTTGTGACACGGCACTGCATCACTTTAACTGACAATTGCGCGGTCGTGCGACGCTGTACCCAAACAAAATTGACGTCCTTTTTTTTCCCCCACAAATAGAGCTTTCTTTTGGTGGTATTCGATCCCCCAAAAAATATTTAAAAATAATTTCTTCCTTAGTTTAGGCCAATATGTATTCTTCGACATATTTTTGGTAAAAAAAAATTGCAATAAGTGTATATTGATTGGTTTGCGCAAAAGTTATAGTGCCAACAAAATAGGGGATAGATTTGTGGCAATTTTATTATTTTATTATTTTTCTTTTTATTAATAATAGCGATCTGCATTTTTTTTATCGGGACTGCGACATTGCGGCGGACAGATGGGACACTTTTGACACTATTTTGGGACCAGTGACATTTATACAGCAATCAGAGCTAAAAATAGCCACTGGTCACTGCCAGGGAAGGGGTTAACACTAGGGGGCGATCAAGTGGTTAAGTGTGTTCCCTCAGCGTGTTCTAACTGTAGGGGGGGTGGGCTACCACTGATATGACAGCGATCACTGCTCCCGATGACAGGGAACAGCAGATCTCTGTCATGTCACAAGGCAGAATAGGGAAATGCCTTGTTTACATTGTTTGCATTTCCCCGTTCTGCCTCTCCTCGCCACGATCGCGGGCCTCCGGCGAAAACAGAGGACGCGGGCACGCTCCAGTGGCGCGTGCACCTGCTATCCTGCTTTTGCGGACTGACGTACAGGTACGTCAGTTTGCGCAGGAGTGCCATTCTGCCGACGTATAACGGCGTGAGCCGGTCGGTAAGTGGTTAAAGAGGTTGTTTACCTCCCTGTGTAAGTTGTACCTATAGGTTAGGCTATAATACGGCTTACCTATAGGTACTGTAAAAATCTCCTAAACTTGCGCCGTTTAGGAGATATTTACTGTATACTGTGCCGATGACGTCATCGGTGCATGCGCTCTGAGGGAATGGCCGCCCGTGCCGTTTGTTCAGGTGCATGTGCCGTGACCGGTGGCTCCCACACGCATGCGCAGGGGTGGTGTCATGCGGCTCCGGCCAGTCACACAGCCTGAGTCCCCGTCGCCCCGGAAGGAAGAAGGGCGGAGATGGATGTGGCCTGGAGTGGGGACTACAAGGGCTTCGTTTGCAGGTAAGTGTCACATAATGTGCTAGTATGTGCGATGCATACTAGCACATTATGTCTTTACTTTGCAGGGAAGAAGAAAGGAAGAAAAACCCACCAGGGTTTACTTCCTCTTTAAGGGTCTGTTAACACTAGTAGTTAAGGGGCCGCTAACCCCACAGAGGTTGTCACATTTTTACCAAAACCCAACCGCTCCCCTTTAGCTGCAAAGGCAGCGGCTGGGGGTTACACATACTGCGGCTGTGATGCAATGCATGTGGTAGCAGCATGCTAGTTTGGGGTGCAAGGGGTTAAAGTAGGCGGCGAGTAGGTGATACAACGCCTCCTAAATACCTGGAATGTCAGCTGGCATGTACATGGCTTACAAATTGAAAGCGACGAGGAGTTTGTCACTTTGGTTTTGGAGCCATCATTTCCTGGCTGTTATGGGTCACCAGATGAAAATAGAAGAAAGCCTAAAAAAGGAAACTACTGCAGCCACCACATCGAATGATTGGTAAGCTGCAATATAATATATTTTAGGGTTTTAGGGCCAGTTCACACCATGCCCGCACATGAATCGCTCAGGAACACGCTGTGCTTTCCTGTGCAACAACATGCAAAACGCACTCCATTTTCGATCTGCAGCAGGTGTCTGTAGAAAATTGACAACACTCCAAACGCAGTGTGTTTGCCTGCACCGGATTGCTTGGTACTTTTGTACCATGCAATCCAGTTACAGTGAGTTTTCAAAAGTAGTGCATGCAATACTTGGGTGCAGTGCAATTTTACATAAGAAAATTGTGAAGACCACAAAGCAATTCCTCAGAAAGGACAGACCAGTGGAAAAGCTATTGATCATTTATTGATTATCCATATAGAAAGAACTGTTACAAAAATAAGTGAAAAAGTGTACAACTATCTCCAACACATTAAAAAGACCTAATGTCTGGATAGGACACCGGTGGCCACCATTCCTCGATTGCACCATTCATATCCCTCATTTCCACACATACACATACATACGGTGCAATTTTAGCCCATTCAAAATTGGCAAAGAAGGGCATGTGAATGGCACAGGATCGCACAGCATGTTCCTGAGCGATTCATATGTGGGCATGGTGTGCATCGGCCCTAATACCACTTTAACCACTTGCCGACTGCGCTATAGCAAAATGACAGGTAGAGCGCAGTCCGCTAGTTCTGGGGTCATAAGACGTCCTCCATTGATCGTGCCCGCTGCAGTGTTCACCATGTCCTCTGCACACAGCTGATCTCAGATCAAGGTAAAGAGCCATTTACAGCATCTCTTTACCACTAGATTAGCTGTGTCCAATCACAGCTGATCACGATGTAAAGACACTTGACGATTATCGGCATTCCTTTCCTCACGCTGTCACAGCTTGAGGGGTGGAGAGATCCGGTAACTGGCTAGTATGAAGGGGACATTTACACTGATCATCAGTGTCCTGATAATCAGTGCAGCCTCAACAGTGCCCATCATTGCTGCCTATCAGTGCCCACCAGTGCTTCCTATCAGTGCTGCATATCAATGCTGCCTATCAGTGTCCATCTTTGCCCCCTTTCAGTGCAGCCTCATCAGTGCCCGCCAGTGCAGCCATCATTGCTACCTATCAGTGCAGCCCATAAGTGCTTTCTACCAGTGCAGCCCACCAGAGCAGCCTATCAGTGCCCATCAGTGTTGCCTATCAGTGCAGCCTATCAGTGCCCATCAGTGTTGCCTATCAGTGCAGCCTATCAGTGCCCATCAGTGTTGCCTATCAGTGCAGCCTATCAGTGCCCATCAGTGTTGCCTATCAGTGCAGCCTATCAGTGCCCATCAGTGTTGCCTATCAGTGCATATCAGTGAAGGAGAGAAATTGCCTGGTTGCAAAATTTTATAACAGAAACTAAGAAATATGTTTTTTTTTTTTTTTTTTTGGTGTTTAGGAAAAAATTAAAACCCCAGTGGTGATTAAATACCACCAAAAGAAAGCTCAATCTATGTGAATAAAAAGATAAAATTTCATATGAGTACAGTGCTGCATGACCGCGCAATTGTCATTCAAAGTGCAACAGCCCTGAAAGCTGAAAATTGGACTGGGCAGGGAGGGGGTGACAGTGCCTGATAGGCAAGTGGTTAAGAGATGTGGTGAGGAAAGTCTCCTCTGGAATAATTTTGCGCTCATTTTACGCATTTAGCCCCTTGAAGTATGGAAGTCCTCATTTATATTTTAGCAGGATTAAGCCTAAGTAGGTGATTTGAGAGCATCAGTGCTGCCTATCAGTGCCCATCAGTGCTGCCTATCAATGCCCATCGGACAAGATTGATCGGAAAATACATTGATTATGGCCAAGAGCCAACTCAGTGTTACTACACAGAGAGATCCCAATGACATTGGAGATTTTAACATTTCCCCTTTAATGCTGTTCTTAGGTCAATTTCGTGGCATCATTATATCACCTTTCCCCATCATAGAAATAAAAATGTACGCCACGTAAGCCCACCAAGAGACAGCAACAGCATCTTCCAATAGCACAGCGCTGAGCCATTAATAAGGCTCCATAAAGCCATGTAGAGATTTCATGAATATATTAATGTGTAGAAAGCAGGGCGGTGTGTATGGAAGACATTCTCTATATCCTTCTACATTGTACAGAAGATTTGCCCCTTTAACGGGTTTTGTTAATTAAGAAGCAGAAATGGCTTGTCCTTAGGGTGAAGCTTAGAATGACATTTAGCATGTGCCTTAGCGCTTTGATTTAAAGGCTTCCTGCTCAGACGAGCTGTTCTGAGGCTATCAAGAAGAGGAATGAGATAGCAGTTACCGGCACTCTAATTAAACATACACCAGAATTCACCTGATTGCTTAGCAGTTTTTTTTTTTTTATAAATTAATATTGTTTGCATCTCTAGACAACTAATTGGATTTTTATACTGTTCATACGTATGGTGGTCATGCTTCAAAGCATGAATGTATAGATGCTTTGTAATTAACTCCTTTAATACTGGCCTGTAATACCCCTCCATTATCAGGCTATTTTCCAGTTTTCAGTACTGTGATAGTTTGACAGACAATTACTCGGTCATCATGCAAGACTGTACACAAACTAATTCTATATCTTTTTTTTTCTAAACAGAGAGAGCTTTCTCTTGGTCTATTTGTATTTATTCATTTTTTTGGGGAGTTCAAACAATATATATTCCAGAATAATAAAGTAAAAATCTACTTGTGTAGCCTACGCGTTTCGGCTGCATCTTGCTCGCGCTCTAGCTCTCTCTCGCTATATATATATAATTCTCTCTCTCTCTCTCTCTCTCTCTCTCTCTCTCTCTCTCTCTCTCTCTCTCTCTCTCTCTCTCTCTCTCTCTCTCTCTCTCTCTCTCTCTCTCTCTCTCTCTCCATAGATAGATATAGAGAGAGATAATATATATATATCTAAAGAGATATATATATATTATCAAAGTATTGGGACACCTGCCTTTACACACATTAACTTTAACCACTTACCGACCAGCCACCGCAGTTCTACTGCGGCAGAATGGCACGGCTTGGCGAAACGACGTTATTTAGCTTCGCTTCGCCCTGTGGCCACTAGGGGCACACTCCCACAGAGCCGATGCAAGTGCCCGGCGGTCGCGATCACCACCAGGCTCCCATGATCGCTTGGGGCACACAGAGAACCAGGATCTGTGTAAACACACAGTTTCCTGTTCTCTGAGGGGAGAAGTGACAGATCGTCTGTTCATACAGAGTATGAACAGCGATCTATCTCTTCCCCTACACAGTCCCCTCCCCCCTTCAGTTAGAACACACACTAGGGAACACATTAACCCCTTGATCGCCCCCTAGTGGTTAACACCTTCGCTGCCAGTGACATTTTTACAGTTATCAATGCATTTTTATAGCACTGATCGCTGTAAAAATGCCAATGGTCCCAAAAAATGTGTCAAAATTATCCGACGTGTCCGCCATAATGTCGAAGTCCCGATAAAAATCGCAGATCGCCGCCATTACTAGTAAAAAAAAAAAAATTAATAATAAAAATGCCATAAAACTATCCCCTATTTTGTAGATGCTATAACTTTTGTGCAAACCAATCAATATACGCTTATTGCAATTTTTTTTTTTTTTTTTACCAAAAATATGTAGAAGAATACATATTGGCCTAGACTGAGGAAAAAATTAATTTTTTTATATGTTTACATTAGCAAAAAGTACAAAATATTGAGTTTTTTTTTCAAAATTGTTGCTCTTTTTTTGTTTTTAGCGCAAAAAATAAAAACCGCAGAGGCGATCAAATACCACCAAAAGAAAGCTCTATTTGTGGGAAAAAAAAGGACATAAATTTTGTTTGGGTGCAACGTCGCACGACCACGCAATTGTCAGTTAAAGCGACGCAGTGCCAAATCGCAAAAAATGCTCTGGTCAGGAAGGGGGTAAAATCTTTCGGGGCTGAAGCAGTTAATGGCATCCCAGTCTTGGGGCTCATTATTGCATTGGCCCACCCTTTGCAGCTATAACAGCTTCAACTCTTCTGGGAAGGCTGTCCACAAGGCTTAGGAGTGTGTCTATGGGAATGTTTGACCATTCTTCCAGAAGTGCATTTGTGAGATCAGGCACTGATGTTGGATGAGAAGGTTTGGTTCACAGTCTCCGCTCTAATCAATCCCAAAGGTGTTCTATCGGGTTGAGGTCAGTCAAATTCCTCCTCCCCAAACTCGCTCATCCATGTCTTTATGGTTTTTACTTTGTGCACTGATCCAAATCATTTGGTGGAGGGGGGATTATGGTGTGGGGTTGTTTTTTTTAGGGGTTGGGTTTGGTCCCTTGGTCCCACTCCTAAACCTTGTGGACAGCCTTCCCAGAAGAGTTGAAGCTGTTATACCTGCAAAGGGTGGGCCAACCCACTATTAAATCCTACAGACTAAAGCCTCATACACATTATTAGATAATATGAGGTCAAACCTTAAGAGTTTCAATTTGTATGCAATCAGGCAGGCCCTTGCAATACATGGTTTTGGTAAAGCCGAAGACAAAAATCTGCAGAAAATCTAATGGTGTGTATGGGGCCTCAGACTGGGATGCCATTAAAGTTCATGTGCATGTAAAGGCGAGCGTCCCAATACTTTTGGCAATATAGTGTATGTATGTACATTATTTTACAAAAGTGAGCACATTCTTTTCATGCTCAGCATCATTTCCAGATGTTGTCTTTGGAAATAGATATATGGGTGCTGCCAGCATTGCTGCAGAGGTTGAAGGGGTGGGGGTGTCAGCTTGTCAGTGCTCAGACCATACGCTGCACACTGCATCAAATGGGTCTGCATAGCTGTCGTCCCAGAAGGAAGCCTCTTCTAAAGATGATGCACAAGAAATCCTGCAAACAGTTTGCTGAAGACAAGCAGACTAAGGACATGGATTACTGGAACCATGTCCTGTGGTCTGATGAGAACAAAATAAACTTTTTTGGTTCAGATGGTGTCAAGCGTGTGTGGCGGCAACCAGGTGAGGAGTACAAAGACAAGTGTGTCTTGCCTACAGTCAAGCATGGTGGTGGGAGTGTCATAGTCTGGGGCTGCATGAGTGCTTCCGGCACTGGGGAGCTACAGTTCATTGAGGGAACCATGAATGCCAACATGTACTGTGACATAATGAAGCAGAGCATGATCCCCTCCCTTCAGGGACTGGGCCGCAGGGCAGTATTCCAACATGATAACGACCCCAAACATACCTCCAAGACGACCACTGCCTTGCTAAAAAAAGTTGAGGGTAAAGGTGATGGACTGGCCAAGCATGTCTCCAGACCTAAACCCTATTGAGCATCTGTGGGGCATCCTTAAACGGAAGGTGGAGGAGCGCAAGGTCTCTAACATCCACCAGCTCCGTGATTTGGTCATGGAGGAGTGGAAGAGGACTTGTGAAGCTCTGGTGAACTCCATGCCCAAGAGGGTTAAGGCAGTGCTGGAAAATAATGGTGGCCACACAAAATATTGACACTTTGGGCCCAATTTGGACATTTTTACTTAGGGGTGTACTCACTTTTGTTGCCAGCGGTTTAAAAATTAAAGTGGTTGTAAACCTAGTTACACCACTTTTACCTACAGGTAAGCCTATAATAAGTTGTAATAAAATGGGGGATTTTGGGACTTTAAATGAGGCACATAAGTGCCTCCATCCCGGCTTGCATAAAAAGGAAAAAAGGGGAGAACTTGGGACTTTAAATGAAGTGGTTGACTCATGTGGATGAATGAAATACAGTTTATTGATAGAATGAGAGGTAAAATTGCATTAAAATAGTATAATTCATAGAAATTTACCTCTCATTCTATCAATAAACTGTATTTCATTCATCCACATGAGTCAACCACTTCATTTAAAGTCCCAAGTTCTCCCCTTTTTTCCTTTTTACGCAAGCCGGGATGTGGAGGCACTTATGTGCCTCATTTAAAGTCCCAAAATCCGCCATTTTATTACATTTAACAGGGATGGAGGTGGTTGACAATCTTTTGGCGGTGTTCTCCTGCCATTCATTTATTTCAGTTTTTGTCCCAGGTGACGAAACAATATTTTTCTACCCATTTCATTCATTTGGCGGCACCAGCCCATTGCCATTTGTTTCAGCGTTGGTTTCAGATGTTGCAGTCTTGGGCCTGTGTTTTTGTCCGTTTCCGGGAGCTGCAATGCGCTCTGTGCGCTCTCCCTCTCCCCCTCCCCCTCGACACTCGAGGGGTGGTCTTCTGGGGGGGATGGGCAGGCATCCACAGTGCATCGGCGTCACGCACCATGGCTCCGCCTGTGACGTCAATGTTGGCGACGCAGCGGGGCCGCTTGTTATCCATCTGCCTACAGCATGGGGTTTGGCGGTATGCCATGGGCGGCGTTTGTCAGGCATGCGTTGGCCTGCCCCCTCTCGAGCGCGTGACGTTGGCGGCGGCTCCTCCCCCTTTTGGGGGTTACATTGGCTGGCTCCTCAGCGCGTTTCCTCCCCTCTCACACAAGTGGCATGCCGCACTGGTTTGGAAGATTCTTGCACCTCTCCATCCCAGGTACACACCTGGGCACCAATGGTTGTGTCTTTCTAGCACATTCCTCTTTCTCCCTTCCCTTCTCCTCTGGCTTGGTCCCCACACTTCCTATGGCATTTCACTCCATTAGTCCTTTGGTGGTTTATATTATCACCCCTTCACACTCTTGCATGCAACTTGTTCACTTTCTTCATTTCCGACATTTCACCTGATCTTCATCTTACTATTTCTTCTTTCTTTTGTTTTTTTACTCTTTTCAGTTACTTATTTTACTTTTTGCACTCTTTTGGATAGGCTTTTGAGATGGGAGGTCTGCACTTCGTTTTTGGGGGGCTCCACATGTGCGCCCCCTTGGTCATGGGGCTGCCGCCTCAGCTCCCGGGATGGACCACTTCTATGGCCCTATTTCTGTATACACTGTACACCATCGCCACTTGTGGCATGTAAGTAATTTGGTTGACATTATTACTTTTGGTATATCCATTCCTAATACTACATTCTATTTTAATATACTTTTTGGTATATGTGTTTTTATAGATACCCTACAACATTCGCCCCTGAGGAAGTGTTTTAAACACAGAAACGCGTCGGGCTCTGAGGGTGTAGTTATGTGTTTTACCATGCTTTATATCTGGATACCTCATTTATTATCAACATTTATATTTTTATATTTATTCAATTACCGCCATATGATATATGAAGTGACCTACTTTTCAATATTGTCATGTGCTGATTATGTTATACATATACATTGTGAATTTGATGGTATGTTGTTATGAATATGTACTTAGACGATGCCATTTATCCATTGAAATTACTATGAATTATACTATTTCAATGCAATTTTACCTCTCATTCTATCAATAAACTGTATTTCATTCATCCACATGAGTCAACCACTTCATTTAAAGTCCCAAGTTCTCCCCTTTTTTCCTTTTTAGCCTATAATAAGTTTTACCTGTAGGTACTGTAAATATCTCCTAAACCACGGTTTAGGGGATATTTACCATATATGCTTGCTCAGACATCATTGGTGCATGCGCACTGAAGAAGCAGCTCGCTGTATGTATACTGTGAGATACTGTATGTATGTATATACAGTATGTCCAAAAAGTCTCCAGTCTCTTTCAATTCAAACCAAGACTTTTGAGTTTAAATAATAAAAGAACAAATTTCAAACTGAATTTATTTTTCGACATACTACCCACGTACTCCTAATACACTTATCCCAGCGTTTAATGCCTGGAAAGCTTTGGCAGTAGGCTGAAGATATGTCAGTATGCCTCAACCATTCTAGGACAGCCTGCTTCACTTCCCCACAGAAAGAGTTGTCTTGTGCAATTTCACAACAGGTTATGCGTCAATTATCCAGGATCAGGCATTCCATGTGCTGTTCACAGGATTGACTGCTGTGGGCTGAGAACCACCATGGCCGGGATCATCACTGACGGATCATTTACACCATTAAAATGTTTTATGCTTCTGAGCGTCTCATCAATGTACTGTGCTTGAAGTCTTCTGTAGATATTTGCAGGTTTTATGCCTTCGTTCACAAGAAACTCCATAACCACACGCTGTTCCATGCATGCACTAACACTGTTGTCTTCCATCTTGATTAACGGTCTCTGGACTGGCCCTCGACATGTGCACCGCCTATTAGTAATAGGACACACTTACCACTTACTACTGCGTGTAGTACTGCCACGCTAGCATTCCTTTTTATACCTGTGACATTAAAAGTCCCGGTTTGACTTGAGATAGAAAAATGCTGATTATGACCCTAAGGGCACCTCTACAGTCAAGTACGGAGGTGGAAACATTATGCTTTGGGGCCGGTTCTCTGCTAAAGGTACAGGCCAACTTTGCCGCATTGAGGGTCCAATGGACGTGGCCATGTATTGTAAAATCTTGGATAAGAACCTTCTTCCCTCAAAGTGAAGAAAGTTCCACTGCTCAGGTAGGTCTGAATCAATAAGTAGATGAACAAGTTTGTATCCTTCAAAGGGAAGAGTCCCAGGTGCTGGCTGATGCAGGGTGGAGCAGAAGTAAACGAAATGATCTGGATGCCGCACACCGGACGAGATAGCAAGTTCCTTTATTAATAAGAAGCTGGATCACAAGGTATACAAGACACTACAGCAGGGATGTACAGGGATCAGCTGACGTGTTTCGCACTCATAACGGGTGCTTACTCACATGAGTAAGCACCCGTTATGTGTGCGAAACGCGTCAACTGATCCCTGTACATCCCTTCTGTAGTGTCTTGTATACCTTGTGATCCAGCTTCTTATTAATAAAGGCCCTTGCTATCTCGTCCGGTGTGCGGCATCCAGATCATTTCGTTTACTTCTGCTCCAACCTTCTTCCTTCAGCCAGAACATTGAAGATGTGTCGTGAATGGGTCTTCAAGCATGATTATGACCAAAAATATACCGCCAGGGCAACAAAGGAGGGGCTCAGGAAGAAGCACATTAAGGTCATGCAGTGGACTAGTCAGCCTCCATACCTTAATCCTATACAAAATTTATGAAGGGAGCTGAAACTTTGAGTTGTCAAGAGACAGCCAAGAAACCTTAAGGATTTAGAGAAGATCTGTAAAGCGTGGACCAAAATCCCTCCTGAGATGTGAGCAAACCTGGTCACCAACTACAAGAAACATTTTACCTCTGTGCTTGCCAACAAGGGTTTCTCCACCAAGTACTAAGTCATGTTTTGCTTGGGGATCAAATACTTATTTTACTTGCTGAACTACAACTTAATTTATAGCATTTGTTTTGTGTTTTTTCTTTTTTCCTGGATTCTTGGTTGATATTCTGTCTCTATCATTTAAAATTCACTTATGACAAAAAATGATAGACAATTAATTTCTTTGTAAGTGGGCAAACTTACACAATCTACAGGTGATCAAACATTTTTTTCCCCCAATGTATGTGTATATAATATATATTTTATTATTTTTTTTTTTTACTATTGGCCTGTATAGAAGGGGTTTTTATATGGAGAAAGTTCAACAGAGCACAAGTGGAATTTTGGGAGGTTGTAGCTCGACACCTGAAGCAAGTGACATGATCAACTTTTCAGGCAAATTTGGGCATTTTTGGCCACATAGACTTCAATGTGAATTCCTGTAAATGATCAAATTAAGCATTCTCAAATTGGACGTGGTGGAGAGCTTCACCGCCTAGCCTCTCCACCTTGTCCGATGAGAAGGCTTTGCATTCTCTGAATGCCACTTGCACCAAGCGGCTGACCTTCTGTGTTCAGAATGCAGCTTGGCACAGGATCCGGAAGCTAGTGAGATCAGTGGAGTAGCAGTTCCAGGGTCATTGGCCAGGTCTGGTATGTACATAGTTAGATTGATCCAAGGTAGACCAATGTAACTATGTATAAAATATCCATACCGGGAATTCTTCTTAAAGGCTGCCTTGATGTGCTCAGACGTTGCTGCAAGACCTCTGAGCCACCGACTGCATGACTGTCACTCCCTACCATTAGCCAGAAATTGCCCCTGCTAGGAAGTATCAGGGAATCCTGACTGTCCTTTTATGAATATAACTTTATATATATATATATTTTTTTTTCTTCTTTTCCGTTTTGATTCTTTGAACACCATACCACCTTTCCAGTGTCTTGGGTTTCTTGATTGATGTTTATTAATACATAGCTTGCATTTGTTTAAAAGCCCTGTATGCTCTGTTTGCTGCTGTCAGTCTATTAATTTTCCCGGCGTTCCAGGCTTCGAGTATGCATAGAAGCATGTACTACAGCTGGAAGCTTCTTATCTGCAGGCTAATTACAGAGCTTTTCTATGCAATGAGTGATGGCAGTGGGCACGACTCTGCAGCGTGGGCACAATAAGCTTCACGGCAAAGGTGAAATCTAAATTGAATGTAAATATAATGTAAATGAATGTAAACAAAATTGAGTCCCGTTAATGGGAATCTTTGTTCTTCCCTAATAAGTTTGCGTTCAGGTTAGCAGTAATTCCTAGATGATTGGTTGTTAGCGATGCAAATGCAAGGGAACCTGGAAGTTTTAAAGGAAACCAATCAACCAAATTATGAAAATACTGTATGTAAGGCTTAAAGAGAAATTGCAATTTATTTTTATTAAAACATATTTTGTTAAAAATGAAGTTTAATCGGTTTAAAGTGATTGTAAAGTCTTGTTTTTGTTTTTTGTTTTTTCCTTCAAAAATAAAAAAAACATGTTATACTTACCTTCTCTGTGTAATGGTTTTGCACAGAGCAGCCCAGATCCTCCTCTTCTCGGGTCCCTCTTCGGTGCTCCTGGCTCCTCCCTCCTGTCGAGTGCTCCCACAGCAAGCAGCTTGCTATGGGTGTACCCGAGGCGAGCTGCAGCTCTGTGTGTCCATTCAGACACAGAGCCGCGGTTCAGCCATGCCTCCTCTCTCTCCTGATTGGCCGACTGACATGGCGCCGATGGCTGTGTCTCAGCCAATCAGGAGAGCTCAGGAACCCATGAACATCGCTGGATAGATGGGCCCAGGTAAATATTAGGGGAGTGATGTCATTTGTGGTTCTCTGTGCAATGCAGGCAGATCATGGTTGGCGTGAGGGGTCAGTGGGGTGCTGTACCTAGTTTCCTGAAAAAAGCTTTTTTTTTTTTTTCAGGATGCATGTGACATCTTCCCCCCACCTAACTTCATCCAGTCCGAGAGAGCTTTGTATTCATTGAGAGCCCCATCTCTCCCCTTTGTCCAATGAGAAGGCTTTGCATTCTCTGAATGGCGCCAAGGTCGACTGGCCAACCTCCTGTGTTCAGAAAGCAGCAGGACAGCTGCTTGGCATGGGACCCAAAAGCTAGCGCAGATCACTGGAGTAACGGTGCTATTCCAGTGATTTCCAGCTTCTAGAGCAGTGGTCTCCAAACTGCAGCCTGGGGGCAGCCCTTTGCTTGTCTTTACCCAGCCTGTGTGGCACTATTCCTCCCACTGACACCAACAATGAGGCATACTTCCTACCACTGACACCGAAAACGGGGCATTATTCCTCCCCCCCAATATTAGAGATGGGGCACTGTTTATGCCCAGTGACGCAAGGACAATTTCGACCCCACTGGCCACACTCTGGCCCCCCTAAAGTCTGAAGGACAATAAACTGGTCCTTTGCTTAGAAAGTTTGGAGACCCCTGGTCTGGAGGGATCCCACAGTTATGATATATGCATAGTTACATTGGTCCAAGCTGGGCCAGTGTTACTATGTAAACATATCAATACCTGGAATTTATCTTTAACTTACAGTATATAATATAGGTTATTATTTTTTTTTTTTCATTTTTGATAGAGCAAGAGAAGGTTATAATTCCTTTCAGATTCTTTTTTGCCATCTGTGCCCCATTACAAATATTTACCTTCACTTCCTGTCCCATAGCCAAACAGGAAGTGAGAGAGGAAATCCCTGTAAATTAAGGGAATTCCTTGGGGAACCCCAGGTCACCAGAACTAGTGTCCCAATTAGAAGACTTCCCCTCTCTTACTTTTCTGGGGACAACACAAAATTTTGGATTTCCTTTTACTTTCACTTTCATTATTATTGGTGAACAGGACAAATAGAAAGGGTGAATCTCCATAATGGGGACACAGAGAGCAATAAAAACCGACAGCTGGTCTAATCCCTCTGATTAACGCCATCCAAAACGAAAAAAGAAATGTTGCCTTTAGTTATATTTTAAAGCTGAATGTCCGGCAAACAAATATAGACATTTGAATTACATATTTTGGGACTGCTTTATCTACCAAGGGTTTTTTGTAGCTTCAGCTAGTTGGTTCTTTATAATAACAATGATTCCATAACCTCTGAAATTTCCAGCTTTCTGTTATCGTTTTGTATTGAGAGTAAAGACATAAAGAAAATGTTACTAGGCTACAAAATACAAATACAATTTTGTGTTATTTTTTATGTTTTGATGGCTTTTTTAGGTGAATGTGCCAGTTTTTATTGAAAGTGCTTGCTTTAGGAAAGGGCTTGACTGCTCCCAGAAGCAAAACAGCCAATGTGGCTTAAATTTTACTGCCATAATTATTTCTTTTGAGGTCAATTGATGTTCATTTTACCTGACTCTTTGAAACAGCCTTTCTCATACTTTTTTACTCCAGGTAAACCCCTAAAATAATTTTTCCAGGAATACATGTCTCAGGAAACCCTTACTAAAGGGAATCTGGGTCAATGGCAAAAATGCCTTCGTACAAAAGATTGCCACCCTTACAGACAGCTAAACAGATCATTGGTGTCATGCTTCTGGCTTTGCCAGGTAGTGTTGGTCTTAGGGCCATGCAGACCCCATCAAATGGGTGGTAAGTCAGCCACAGTTTAAGGAACCCGTTCCAACCTCTGAAGGAACCCTAGGGTTCCATGGAACTTTGGTTGAGAATGGCTGCCATAATTCTTGCTTTTGAGGTCAATTGATGTTCATTTTACCTGACTCTCTGAAACAGCCTTTCTCATACTTTTTACTCCAGGGGAACCCCTAAAATAATTTTCTCAGGAATAAATGTCTCAGGAAACCCTTACTAAAGGGAATCTGGGGTTAATGGCAAAAATGCCTTCGTACAAAAGATTACCACCCTTACAGACAGCTAAACAGATCATTGGTGTAATGCTTCTGGCTTTGCCAGGTGGTGTTGGTCTTAGAGCTTTGCAGACACCATCAAATGGGTGGTCATTCAGCCAAATTTCAAGGAACCAGTTCCAACCTCTGGAGGAACCCTAGGGTTCAATGGAATTTTGGTTGAGAATGGCTGCTCCAAAATATTCTGGCTGTGACATTTGACTTGTTGGTTCAGGAATAGTCAGTTGTTTGCAACAGTCTTGACTTGGGGCTCCAGCATTGAGTAAATATTTACTTTTTAAATGGGATGTGCTAAATAACAATAAGCAGATATATGTGTACAGCCAATGGGTCATCATAGACAGTCCAATCACTCTAACATGTCATCCTTTAAAAACATCCCTTATGATTATTTATTTCTATACTGTTGGATGGCAATGACTAGCCCTAAGCCCAGCTGGAGTTGCTTACAACCTATGCAAAAGAGTAAAAAATAGGAAGTATTATATTAGTGCTATAGTCACTGGAAGAAGATTGTGATGGTTCCCAATAGCTCATATGATATGTAGATATCTCCTTGACCCTTGTTCTTGGGAATATATTTGTCTATCCTTGGTCAAGTCAGTTGCCGCTATCTGAATGGTCCCAGGAGGTTGCAGGGAGAGAGAACTTGCAGCCGGCTGCTCGCTGTGCTTTGTAAATGGTCCCACAGCCTTCCGAGAAAAAAACCTGTGACGTGTCCTAGAAAGTTGGGGGGGGGGGGGGCAGGGGTAGGAGAAATTCCAGTGGATCGCCGTGGTTGTCCGACCGGAAGTGAAGTGTCAAACCCAGGTACCCGCCCCCCCTTCAAAAAAGTGCCAAAAATTGTTACCGTCGTTTAACAGCGGCGTTTTGCCGGCGGTATAGCAGCGCTGCCCCATTGATTTCAATGGGGAGGAGCGTGAGGTAACCGCTCCAAGGAAGCTACTGGCAGGATTTTTTCTGACGCCCTGCCAGCGCACCGCTCCACTGGGAAAGCCCTCGGGCTTTCCCACTGGAGTGAATGGAGCAGCTGTTTTAGGGTGGTTTGCAGGCGCTATTTTTAACGCTATAGTGCCTGCAAAGGGCTCCAGTGTGAAAGGGGTCTTAAAAACAACCACGCCGTCTTTTTGGAGAGCAGCCTGTATTTCTCCTGCGGTTACCTGTAGGTTTTTCTTTGTATCCTGAGCAATTCTTCTGTCAGTTGTGGCTGAAATCTTTCTTGGTCTACCTAACCTTGGCTTGGTATCAAAAGAGCCCCTAATTTTCCACTTACGTGATTAAACAGTACTGACTGGCATATTCAAGGCTTTGGATATCTTTTTATATCCTTTTCCATCTTTGTAAACTTTCATTACCTTGTTACGCAGCTCTTTTGACTGTTCTTTTCTACCTCCTCATGGCTCAGTGTCTAGCCTGCTTAGTGCATCCATGTGAGAGCTAACAAACTCATTGACTATTTATACACAGACACTATTAAAAAGCCACAATTGTGGGAAATTAACCTTTTAATTGCCATTTTAACCTGTGTGCCACCTTCTGTGTCTGTACCAAGGCCAAACATTCCAGGGTATGTAAACTTTTGATCAGGACCATTTGGTTGATTTCTGTTGTTATGATTTAAAAAGGATCCAAAATATGATGTGATGATAAATGACTTCATGTGATTGCTATCCTTAACTAAAAAGACAGTTTTTTGGCATGATCAGTCATATTTTCAATATTGATGCCAAAATTTCACAAGTTCTGCCGGGGTATGCAAACTTTTGAGCACGACTGTATCTCTGAATACAATATACAGCACCAATAAAAATTTTCTTGTTCAATTATTTTTATTTACCATTTTAAGTACTACAGGGAGAAGGTGGGGATGAAACACTGTGACAGGATTTTACAAAACAATACAAAGACATGTAAACAATTGCCACATTTAGGTTGAGTAAAAAGTTGGATCTATTTGACAACTTACAGTGAGTGAAAAAAGTATTTGATCAACTGCTGATTTTGTACGTTTGACCACTGATAAAGAAATGATCAGTCTATAATTTAAATGTTAGGTTTATTTTAACATTGAGAGACAACAAAAATATCCAGAAAAATGCATAAAAAAAAAGTTCTAAATTGATTTGCATTTTAATGAGTGAAATAAGTATTTGATCTATCAAGAAGCGAGATTTCTGGCTCCCAGGTGTCTTCTATACAGGTAACAAGCTGAGATTTCAGCTTGATACCTGTGTAAGGCTGGGTTCACACTGGTCCGACAAACGCTCCGACATTGGGAGCTCATGTCGCATGACGTGTGAAACTTAATGTTTCCCTATGGGAGCCGTCCTAACTGGTCCGACACAAGTCGTTCCGACTTTAGAAATGCTCCCTGTACTACTTTGGTCCGACTTTGATCCTACTTCAGTCTATTGACTATCATTGAAGTCGGATCAAAGTCGGATTGCCGTCTTGCATGATCCGACTTTGGCACGCGACTTGTGCTCAGATGTTCTTGAGGGGGAACTCCGCGCCAAATTTTAAATAAAAAACCGGCATGGGTTCCCCCTCCAAGAGCATACCAGGCCCTTGGGTCTGGTATGGACCTTGAGGGGAACCCCCTACGCCGATAAAAACGGCGTGGGGGTCCCCCCCAATCCATACCAGACCCTTATCCGAGCACGCAGCCCAGCCGGACAGGAATGGGGGTGGGGACGAGCGAGCGCCCCCCCCCCCTCCTGAGCCGTACCAGGCCGCATGCCCTCAACATGGGGGGTTGGTGCTTTGGGGGAGGGGGCGCGCTGCGGCCCCCCACCCCAAAGCACCTTGTCCCCATGTTGATGAGGACAAGGGCCTCTTCCCGACAACCCTGGCCGTTGGTTGTCGGGGTCTGCGGGCGGGGGGCTTATCGGAATCCGGGAGCCCCCTTTAATAAGGGAGCCCCCAGATCCCGGCCCCCCACCCTATGTGAATGAGTATGGGGTACAGCGTACCCCTACCCATTCACCTAGGAAAAAAGTGTCAATTTAAAAAAAAAAACACTACACAGATTTTTAAAGCATTTTATTAGACAGCTCCGGGGGTCTTCTTCCGACTTCGGGGGTCTCTCCGGTTCTTCTCCACGCTCTCCGGATCTTCTGCCGGGCTCCTCCGCTCTCTTCTGCTCTTTTGCCGCTCTTTTGCTAAAGCGGAGGAGCCTGGTCTTCAATCTTCTGCCTTCTGCCCTCTTCTCCTGATGTTGACACGACGCTCTCTGGGGCTAGAATGCTCTCTGTGCGCTCTGCTCTGACTTATATAGGCGGTGACCCCGCCCCCTTATGCCGTCACAGTCCCTGGGCATGCTGGGACTATGACGGCATAAGGGGGCGTGGTCATCGGGTGATGACCACGCCCCCTAAAACGTCACAGTCCCAGCATGCCCAGGGACTGTGACGGCATAAAGGGGCGGGGTCACCGCCTATATAAGTCAGAGCAGAGCGCACAGAGAGCATTCTAGCCCCAGAGAGCGTCGTGTCAACATCAGGAGAAGAGGGCAGAAGGCAGAAGGCAGAAGGCAGAAGACCGAAGACCGGGCTCCTCCGCTTTAGCAAAAGAGCGGCAAAAGAGCAGAAGAGAGCGGAGGAGCCCGGCAGAAGATCCGGAGAGCGTGGAGAAGAACCGGAGAGACCCCCGAAGTCGGAAGAAGACCCCCGGAGCTGTCTAATAAAATGCTTTAAAAATCTGTGTAGTGTTTTTTTTTAAATTGACACTTTTTTCCTAGGTGAATGGGTAGGGGTACGCTGTACCCCATACTCATTCACATAGGGTGGGGGGCCGGGATCTGGGGGCTCCCTTATTAAAGGGGGCTCCCGGATTCCGATAAGCCCCCCGCCCGCAGACCCCGACAACCAACGGCCAGGGTTGTCGGGAAGAGGCCCTTGTCCTCATCGACATGGGGACAAGGTGCTTTGGGGTGGGGGGGCCGCAGCGCGCCCCCCTCCCCCAAGGCACCACCCCCCATGTTGAGGGCATGCGGCCTGGTACGGTTCAGGAGGGGGGGGGGGCGCTCGCTCGTCCCCACCCCCATTCCTGTCCGGCCGGGCTGCGTGCTCGGATAAGGGTCTGGTATGGATTGGGGGCGACCCCCCACGCCGTTTTTTCGGCGTAGGGGGTTCCCCTCAAGGTCCATACCAGACCCAAGGGCCTGGTATGCCTCTGGAGGGGGAACCCATGCCGGTTTTTTATTTAAAATTTGGCGCGGAGTTCCCCCCTAAAGATTCATACCAAACACAGTGCCGGCATTGGCGGGGATCCAAGTCGGATCCCCGTTCATTGAAAGTCGGACACATGCCGGCTTCATGTCGCAGGGCAAAGTCGGATCCAAAGTAGGACGGCTGTCGTGTCGCACCAGTGTGAACCCAGCCTGAAAGACACCTGTTCACAGAAGCAATCATTAAATCAGATTCCAATCTCTCCACCATGGCTAAGACCAAAGAGCTGTCCAAGGATGTCAGGGACAAGATTGTAGACCTACACAAGGCTGGAATGGGCTACAAGACCATCACCAAGCAGCTTGGTGAGAGGGTGACAACAGTTGGTTTGGTTATTCGCAAATGGAAGAAACACAAAATAACTCAATCTCCCTCGGTCTGGGGCTCCATGCAAGATCTCACCTGGTGGAGATTCAGTGATCATGAGAACGGTGAGGAATCAGCCCAGAACTACACGGGAGAATCTTGTCAATGATCTCAAGGCAGCTGGGACCATAGTCACCATGAAAACAATTGGTAACACACTACGCTGTGAAGGACTGAAATCCTGCAGTGCCTGCAAGGTCCCACTGCTCAAGAAAGCACATGTACAGGCCCATCTGAAGTTTGCTAATGAACATCTGAATGACTCAGAAGAGAACTGGGTGAAAGTGTTGTCAGATGAGACCAAAATTTAGCTCTTTGGCATCAAATCAACTCACCGTGTTTGGATGAGAATGAATGCTGCCTATGATCTAGAGCTGCACGATTTTTGGCTAAAATAAGAATCACAATTGTTTTGCTTAGAATAAAGATCACGATTCTCGTGGTGTAACATCATCTTTCACATTATACAAAAAAAAAATTGGGCTAATTTTACTGTTTCGTTTTTTTTTTTTTTTAATACATTAAAGTGTATTTTTTAAAAGAAAATTGCGTTTGAAAGACCGCTGCACAAATATGGTGTGACATAAAATATTGCAACAACCACCATTTTATTCTCTAGGGTCTCTGCTAAAAAAAATATATATATCCTGTTTGGGTTTTCCAAGTAATTTTCTAGCAAAAAATAATGATTTTTACTTGTAAGCAACAAATGTCAGAAAAGGTTTGGTCTTTAAATGGTTAAACTTCCTTCATTTACACCTGGAGTTCTTTCCTTTGATGAAAGCATAAAAAAGATACTTTGTTTCTACTTATTCACCTGTTGTGATAAAACTTGGCAGGCTTCCTGGATTTTTTTATTTTTTTCAAGCTATGAGAACTTTCTGCACTTGTTAGAAAGAATCGTGAAATGCTGTTTTTAAGATCAGGAAGGGAAAAAGATCGCAATTTTGATTCTTAACAATTAATCGCGCATCTCTGATCCCAAAAACACCATTCCCACCATCAAACATGGAGGTGAAAACATTATGCTTTGGGGGTGTTTTTCTGTTAAGCGGACAGGACAACTTCACTGCATCAAGGGGACAATGGACGGGGCCATGTACCGTCAAATCTTGGGTGAGACCCTCATTCCCTCAGCCAGGGCATTGAAAATGGGTCATGGATGGGTATTCCAGCATGACAATGACCCAAAACACATGGCCAGGGCAACATAGGAGTGGCTCAAGAAGAAGCACATTAAAGTCCTGGAGTGGCCTAGCCGGTCTCTAGACCTTAATCTCAGAAAATATGTGGAGGGAGCTGAAGGTTCGAGTTACCAAACGTTGGCCTCGAAACCTTACTGACTTGGAGAGGATCTGCACAGAGAAGTGGGACAAAATGCCTCCCTAATACGCTCCTGTACATTTTCTGAGCATTGAGCAACAGCACATTGCACAGATGTGAACTGGCACAATACAATACAATGGAAATCTGATTGTTGAATTATTGAAGTGCTTCAATAATTGCGCTTTAAATTGCTTAGGTGGGAATTGGGGCTCAGACGTCTGTGATGAACACATCCAATTATTGCACAGGCACCAGAATTTACATAATTGCATTGAATCTAAACCAGTATCCTAATTCGGGAGGCAGATACAGATCCAGCAGGTGGTGCTAGGTCCATCCACTGATCATGCATGATCTCCTTAATATATTAGGGCCCCTTCATCTCAAAAATCAGCTTTCCAGTTAAAACTAAAAACCTGTAATGAATAAGTTAAATACACTTACCCTAACTCTGACTTCTACCTGCATCTCCTAGGCAAGGGCCTCATAATCTTGCCTCTGATGAGATCTTGGAGAATGCTGAATATTCAAAAATCTCAAGAGAACACGATGATGGAGCATGTTCTCGGGAGATTTCAGGTGCTTGGCATTCTCTGGGATCTCTCTCTATGCAGCACGACATCACCTGCAGTTTTATGGAAGTTATGGAAAAAATATGTATATTTACTCTTTTTTTTTTTTCCCCAGGAGGGGACCCGATGTATTAAAACAGTTTTGTTTTCCAAAAAGCATTCTTTTCCCCAGGGGACAAGGTACTGTATTTGTAGTACTTTGCTCTATCTTCCTATGTGCTGTAAAAATGTAGCTACAGTGGGTATAGAAAAGAATTGCCCCCCCTTAAAATAATCACATTTTGGTGCCTTTCAGCCTGACATTAAGACAGACACAGTTTTTGTTTTATCCAGCTGTATTTACTAGTGAAACTTATAACATCCAAGTGAAAGATATAACACCAACATATCAGGATTTTTTTTTTTAAACTGAATCACTGAGTTGGAGAAAAGGATCACCACCTTATGTCAGTATTTTGTTGAACCACCTTTTGCTTTAATGCCAGCCTTTAGTCTGTTGGGATGTCTCTGCTACCTTTGCACATTTAGACTTTGCAATATTTGCCCACTCTTCTTTGCAGAACGGCTCAAGTTCAGGTAAATTTGATGGTGACCGTTTGTGGACTGCAATCTTCAAGTCATTCCACAGATTTTCAATGGGGTTTAAATCTGGGCTCTGACTAGGCCATGCAAGGACATTCAGTTTTTTCTACTTACACCACTGTGTGGTCATTGTTGCTGTGTGCTTTTGGTCATTGTCACGTTGGAAGGTAAACATTCTTCCAATTGACAACTTTCTGGCAGGGAGCAGCAGATTTTGCCCCCTACATTTTCCTTCGATCCTGACAAGTGCTCCAGCCCCTGCTGCAGAGAAACACCCCCATAACAGGATATTACCACCCCCATGCTTTACTGTAGGAATGGTGTTATTTGGATGATGAGCTGTATTGGATTTCAACCAGACATATCGTTTGGTGTTGAGGCCAAACAATTACAATTTTAGTCCCATCTGACAATAACACCTTTTTACATGTGGTCTCAGAATCTTCAAAGTGCGTTTTGGCAAAGCTCAGCGATGACTTCATGTGGCTTTTCTTGAGGAATGGCTTTTTTCTTGCAACCCTGCCATACAAGCCACATTTGTGGAGAATTTGTGATAGAACAGTCTGGGCTCTGACTAGGCCATGCAAGGACATTCACCCCTTTTCTCTCCATCAACCACTGTGTGGTCATTTTTGCTGTGTGCTTTGGGTTATTGTCATGTTGGAAGGTAAACCTTCTTCCCATTGACAACTTCCTGGCAGAGGGCAGCAGATTTTCCTCAAGAATTTGATGGTATTTTGCCCCATCCATTTTTTTCTTCTATCCTGACAAGTGCTCCAGTCCCTGCTGCAGAGAAACACCCCCATACCAGGATATGATCACCTCCATGCTTTACTGTAGGAATGGTTTTATTTGAATGGTGGGCTGTATTGGATTTCCGCGAGACATGGTCAGATGAGACTAAAATGTAATTATTTGGCCTCAACACCAAACGATATGTCTGGCTGAAATCTATTCAAATAACACCATTCCTACAGTAAAGCATGAAGGTGCTAATATCCGGTTATGGGGGTGTTTCTCTGCAGAGGAACTGGAGCACTTGTCGGGATAGAAGGAAAAATGGATGGGGCAAAATACCATCAGTTTCTTGAGGAAATCCTGCTTCCCTCTGCCAGAAAGTTGTCAATGGGAAGAAGTTTATTTATAAGAAACCACCCGAGAAGACTCATATGTTGCCAACATCCCAATTTGAACAATATTATAAAGTACCCCCCCAAGGAATACTAAGCCCTTTTCAGGCAACTAATCAACGATTGATAACAAGATTTAAATTTATTATTATAAAATATAGGTGCATATAGCACCAAAAAAGGATTTTACATATGTTCAATGGGAAGAAGGTTTACCTTCCAACATAAAGAAAAAAACAGAGCAACAAGGTGGGACTTTATATGAGGCGCAAGGTACGTAGAGCTAAGCGCCTCCATTCCATCCCCGATAATGGAACAAGAAAGAAGGAAGGTGGGACTTTGTATGAGGCATGCACCCCAGGAGATAACACCATAACAATGAATATGGCAGGTACCTAAAATAGTAGAACTAAAAACGTTGCATAAAAGCATTACATAACATCAATTGGCATTCAATGGTTTAATTGTATATAAAATATGACAGTAATAATAACATAATATAATAGCATAGTTAATTCATAATATAAACATTATAAAAAAACAAATTCATTAAGGCATGTCTCCATAATAAATAACTATAACCCTGATGATTGGTAAAATCCAATTGATATATAAAGTAATAATGCAATTATAAAAATATAAGGGGGCAACTACTGACTCATAATCCCATAATATAATAACCTAATTAGTTCATACTGTAAACATTATAGGTGACCAAATTAATTGAAGCACGTCTCCATGATAAATAGCTGGGGTTAGCTATTTATCATGGAGACGTGCTTCAGTTAATTTGGTCATCTATAATGTTTACAGTATGAATTAATTATGTTGTTATATTATGGGATTATGAGCCAATAGTTGCCCCCTTATCTTTTTAATTGCATTATTACTTTATATATCAATTGGATTTTACCAATCAACCAGGGTTATAGTTATTTATTATGGAGACATGCCTTAATGAATTTGTTTTTTTATAATGTTTATATTATGAATTAACTATGTTATTATATTATGTTATTATTACTGTCATATTTTATATACAATTAAACCATCGAATGCCAGTTGATGTTATGTAATGCTTTTATGCAACGTTTTTAGTTCTACTATTTTAGGTAACTGCCATATTCATTATTATCGTGTTATCTCCTGGGGTGCATGCCTCATACAAAGTCCCACCTTCCTTCTTTCTTGTTCAATTCCCTTCCAACATGACAATGACCCAAAGCACACAGCAAAAATGACCACACAGTGGTTGAAGGAGAAAAAGGTGAATGTCCTTGCATGGCCTAGTCAGAGCCCAGACTTAAACCCCATTGAAAATCTGTGGAATGACTTGAAGACTGCAGTCTGCAAACGCTCGCCATGAAATTTAACTGAACTTGAGCAGTTCTGCACAGAAGAGCGGGCAAATATTGCAAAGTCTAGATGTGCAAAGTTAGTAGAGACAAATCCCAACAGACTAAAGGCTGGAATTTAAAGCAAAATGTGGTCCAACAAAATACTGTCATAAAGTGGTGATCCTTTTTCCAACTCTGTGTTTCTGTTTTTTATTTATTTTTATTTTTTTTCTGACATGTTGGTATTATATCTTTCACTTGGATGTTAAAATTTGCACTAGTAAATAGAGCTAGATAAAACAAAAACTGTGTTTATCTTCATTTCAGGCTGGAAAGCAACAAAGTATGATTATTTTAAAGGAAGGGTGACTCTTTTCAATACCCACTGTATGTGGTCAGACAAGACACACTCCACGGCAGTCCAACAATACAGCTATCAAGGAGTCAGCTGCATTGATAGCCAGCACCCTCTCCCTCTGCATTCCTCTGGCTGGCACTTATTTCAGGAAAATGCTTGGTGGGGGCGGAGTGTAGAGATGAGCACTGGGTATCAGGTCGGGTGTCTCCTAGCTGCCTGTGTTGTAGGATGGCCGTGGGAGGCATCTTGTCCAACCACTTATCTTTCTTTCCACAGCACGTAAGAAGAAGGGACAATGTACTAAATGTACTTTGTCCTCATGGAAGGGGGGGGGGGGGACAGTACAGTGTCCTAAAATTAGGAAATGAGACTTCTTTTTTAACCATTTGAGGTCTGGGCCATAGCCGAATGATGGCCACAGCGCGGACCTTAATTTCCGGGAGGCCGTCATGGGTCGTCCTCCCCTGTGCAGGCGCACCGCGCGCACCCTGCAGGGCGCGCTGTGATCACCGAGTCACGGAGACTCGAATGATCACGGATCCGAGTAAGGGGCTGATCCCGGCCCCTTACCATGTGATCAGCTGTCAGCCAATGACAGCTGATCACATGATGATGTAAACAAAAGCTCGGTAATCGGTTTATTTTTCTCCTCACGCTGACAGCGTGAGAAGAAAAAACAGCCGATCACCGGCTTATGTTAAAGGGACATCGGTCCTGAAGAGGAAGGAGGCACATATGCCTCATCTGAGCCTGCCAGTGCCATCTGTCATTGCCACCTGCCAGTGCCCAGCAGTGCCACCTATGAATGCCCACAAGTGCCACCTATCAATGCCCACCAGTGGTGCCAATCAGTGCCACCTAGCAGTGCTGCCATCAGTGCAAGCAATATGTGCCCATTATTGCCACCCATCAGTGCCCATCACTGCCACCTATCGGTGCCCATCAGTGCCGCCTCATCAGCGTGCATAAATGAAGGGGAAAAATTACCTGTTTGCAAAATTTTATAACAAAATATAAAAAATATATAAAAATTTTTTTTTTTAATTTTTTTAACAAAAAATAAAAACCGCAGAGGTGATGAAATACCACCAAAAGAAAGCTCTACTTGTGGGAGAAAAAAAGATAAAAATTTCATTTGAGTACAGTGTTGTATGACCGCGCAATTGTCATTCAAAATGCGACAGCGCTAAAAGCTGAAAATTGGTCTGGACAGGAGGGGGGTTTAAGTGCCCAGTAAGCAAGTGGTTAATCAGTCTGCAAGGTCCACTTTAATGGGAGCCTTTCTGTAACCCATCAATCCATTTCCTTTTTATTTTGTTTCTTCCTGTCCTTGTTTGTTTGCATTGTGGGCGTTGCGTTTTTTTCTTTTTTTTCTTTAGAAAACTTTGATTGCAGATTGACATGACTTGTGTAGGGTTTACCGCAGCATTACAGGGAGTAAGAATATTCCTTGAGAGCTTGCTTGGACCAGTTTAATAAATGGAAGCGTATTTTGTATAAATTGGGCATCAGAGTGATCCATGGTAATTGTAGCACTTTAAAAACAAACGTTTCCTCGTGTCAGACCAGGAGACCTGATATTTCCTTTCATTTCCTCTTTTGTTAGTGTATCGCTCTCTTTATTTACATGAAAGCTGCATGCTGCTGCCATTTAATGTACAGAAAATCTCCGCTCAGCTGTATGTTTTCTGCGGTTGTACGGACAAGTTTCCCCACTGCTAAGCGTTCTTAAAAGTCAATAAAGCTGCATAATCAATGTCCTGCTTTACCTTTCCTTATACATTGTTATGCGTTGTTGTTGTTGCAGTTATTATTGTTATTAGCGCTGTACACAAATTGCTTGAAATGTTTTGCGTTGCATGTTCCCAGAATAAATAGTATATTGCTGGGCCATAAAGTGGAAATTTATATAAAATCGTGAGAACTGCGCTTAGTCCTCAAACTAATATTGACCACAGCCACACACAAACAACACCAAATACAAATGTGTGACAAATTCTGATTATAAATATTGTTGCGCTGTGTCTTTAAAACGTGATTCTGACCCTTTATATCAGGGGTCCCAAACTAGCAGCCCTCCAGCTGTTGCAAAACTACAAGTCCCATCATGCCTCTGCCTGTGGGAGTCATGCTTGTAACTGTCAGCGTTGCAATGCCTCATGGGACTTGCAGTTTTGCAAAAGCTGGAGGGCCGCCAGTTTGAGACCTGTGCTTTAAATAAATAACAAGAAAGCTTTGCCAATGTCCAATTTATATAGAAAAAGGGTTGAGAAAGTAGGACCTACTTTCTCAAACAGCAGACTTTGTGGGCACAACATGGGGCAGTTGGTGTAAAAAAATATATACAATCCTTTATACAAATAATGTTTAAAAAAGCACACACATAGTAAATTCATTACAACACCCTCTACTAATTAGTAGGTCAAAGAGATACCCAATCACAGACATGGAGGTATGGATCCAATAATATTAGGCGTATGGAAGTCCTTCATGAAAAAAAGAGACATGTGGGTAGATATCAGGAATCGGGTCCACAGCTCCTCCATGCGTTTATGTCAACGTGTTTCACAAAATTTATATTTGCTTCCTCAGGACAGATTGGGTGGGGGCTGGAGGGCTGCCAGTTTGTGACCCCTACTTTAAATACATAACAAGAAAGGAGGACCCTCACCTTGCCCACGTCCAATTCATATAGAGAAAATGGTTGAGAAAGTAGGACCTACTTTCTCAAAAAACAGCGGACTTTGTGGGCACAACATGAAGTAATTAGTGTAAAAAAATGCACAATCTTTATTACAAATAATGTTTAAAAAAGCACACACATAGTAAAATCATTTCAACACTCTCTACTAATCAGTAGGTCAAAGAGATACCCAACCACAGACATGGAGGTATGGATCCAATAATAACAGGCGCATGGAAGTCATCACTGAAAAAAGACATGTGGGTAGATATCAGGAATCGGGTCCACAACTCCTCCATGCGTGTATGTCAACACGTTAAGCAAAATTTATATTTGCTTCCTCAGGACAGATTGGGTGGGTGCTGATTGACATTGAAAAAGATTATGGGCGAGAACAAATCCTGGGGGCGGACATAGGGGCCTCCAGAGAGAGACCAACGGACACTGGAGTGTGGTGTCCAATTCTCCCAGTACTGGGCTGGCCGAGACCCATCTCTCCAGTAGCCAAAGTACCAAAACTCTCTATCAAAAAGAAGATACTGATTCAAAGGGAGGCTAGTAGGGGGTGTACCAGGTACCAAAGGATGTACAGCTCAAAATTAAAGATGTGTAGATACAAAGGGACACCAGATAAAAGGCCCAAAGATTGGTATCTATAAGGCACATTCAACAAAAGCTGCTGTATAGCCTTATCAAGCTTACAGAAAACCACCCCTCCAGCAATGTTTTCTACTCAAAGGTTTGCAAATTAGATTTGCAGGTCACCAGCTAGAGGATGGGGTACGATCAACTATGGGTGGCAAAGCACTGTCAGAAGATCTCCGGGATAAAGTTATGGACAGGCACAAGTCAGGAGATGGATACAAAGGCTTTATCAATGGCTAGAAGCACAGTGAAGTCTATTATTAGTAAATGGAAGCTATTTGGTACAATACAGACCCATCCTGGATCAGGACGTCGCTCCAAATTGGATGAAAGAGCCAGGAGGGATCTGGTCAGAGAAGCTACCAAGAGGCCTACAGCAACTCTGAAGCAGTTGCAGGAATTTATGACAGAGTGGTCATTGTGTACATGTGACAACAATATCACAAATTCTCCACAAATGTGGCTTGTATGGCAGGGTTGTAAGAAAAAAGCCGCTCCTCAAGAAAAGCCACATGAAGTCATCACTGAGCTTTCCCAAAACGCACCTTGAAGATTCTGAGACCACATGTAAGAAGGTGTTATTGTCAGATGGGACTAAAATTTAATTATTTGGCCTCAACACCAAACGATATGTCTGGCTGAAATCCAATACAGCTCATCATCCAAATAACACCATTCCTACAGTAAAGCATGGGGGTGGTAATATCCTGTTATGGGGATGTTTCTCTGCAGCAGGGACTGGAGCACTTGTCAGGATAGAAGGAAAATGTAGGGGGCAAAATATCAACTTCTTGAGCAAAATCTACTGCTCCCTGCCAGAAAGTTGTCAATGGGAAGAAGGATTACCTTCCAACGTGATAATGACCCAAAGCACACAGCAACAATGACCACACAGTGGTGTAAGGAGAAAAAAGTGAATGTCCTTGCATGGCCTAGTCAGAGCCCAGACTTAAACCCCATTGAAAATCTGTGGAATGACTTGAAGACTGCAGTCCACAAAACAGTCACCATCAAATTTAACTGAACTTGAGCAGTTCTGCAAAGAAAAGCGGGCAAATATTGCAAAGTCTAGATGTGGAAAGTTAGTAGAGACAAATCCCATGAGACTAAAGGCTGGGATTAAAGCAAATGGTGGATTCATGAAAATACTGACATAAGGTGATCCTTTTTCCAACTTAGTGATTCTGTTTTTGAATTTTAAATTATTTTTTTTTCTGACGTGTTGGTGTTATATCTTTCACTTGGATGTTAGAAGCTGGGTAAAACAAAAATGGTGCCTGTCTTCATTTCAGGCTGCAAAGTAACAAAATGTGATTATTTTAAAGGCGGATGATTCTTTTCTATACCCATTGTACATCTGGCAAGAGAACAAACGGCCGCCCATAATGTAAAAATCTATGCTATTTAACCACTTCCCTACCCGCCTATAGTCAAATGACGTCCACAGATGGGATCTCCCATCCTGGGTGGACGTCATATGACGGACTGGGATTCCCAGCCGTCTAGGGGGGCGCGCGCGCCCGCCGCGTTGCACGGGTCCCAGTGCGTGTGCCCGGCGGCCGCGATGTCCGCCGGGGCACCCGCGATTGCCCGTTAACGGGGCCGGACCGTGGATCTGTGTGTGTAAACACACAGATCCACGTCCTGTCAGCTCAGAGGAGAGCGATCTGTGTTCCCAGAACAGCGGAACGCTAATCGGTCTCCTCCCCTTGTACGTCCCCGCCCCCTACAGTTAGAAGCATTCCCTAGGAAACACATTTAACCCCTCCCCGCCCCCTAGTGGTTAACCCCTTCACTGCCTGTCACATTTACACAGTAATCAATGCAATTTTATAGCACTGATCGCTGTATAAATGTGAATGGTCCCAAAAATGTGTCAAAAGTGTCCGATGTGTCCGCCATAATGTCGCAGTCACGAAAAAAAATCGCGATCGCCACTATTATTAGTAAAAAAAAATAAATAATTTTTTTAAAAAAATGCCATAAATCTATCCCGTATTTTATAGACGCTATAACTTTTGCGCAAACCAATCAATATACGCTTATTGCGATTTTTTTTTTTTTTTTTTTTTTTACCAAAAATATGTAGAAGAATACGTATCGGCCGAAACTGAGGAAAAAATTTGTTTTTTTGGGATATTTATTATAGCAAAAAGTAAAAAATATTGTGTTTTTTTCAAAATTGTCGCTCTTTTTTTGTTTATAGCGCAAAAAACCGCAGAGGTGATCAAATACCACCAAAAGAAAGCTCTATTTGTGGGGAAAAAAAAGGCGTCAATTTTGTTTGGGTGCAACGTCGCACGACCACGCAATTGTCGTTTAAAGTGCGACAGCGCTGAAAACTAAAAATTGGTCTGGGAAGGAAGGGGGTGAAAAGGCCCGGTATTGAACCAGTTAATGAAGTCAAATATATATACATCTACTGACAAAAATAGCCGTACATCATGCACAAAATATCTCTCCAGCACCGCCGTTGATTTGGTGGGCCTGATGGTGTAAGCACAAGCCCCACCGGACACGTTTCATCCAGTGAGAGGTTCTCAAGCCAACCCCCATTCTATTGGATGAAACGCGTAAAGATGGAACCTGTGCTGAGGTCATCAGGCCCACCAAGTCAGCGCCGGTGCTGGAGAGATTTTTTTTGTGCCTGATTTACTGCTATGTTTGTGAGTAGATGTACATATGTACGTTACGTTATTTATTTAAAGGCATAGAGTCATGTATTAAAGACACAGCACAACAATATTTATAATTGGCGTAAAGTTGAAATGTCTTTTTGTGGCAAACATTCTAGTCTCTACATTCTATTATGATCAATATAGATTCATTACATGTATTTTTATTTTTTTTTAAAGCTGTGGAAAGTGGATGTGAGGACCTTGTGAGGCTCCTGCTGAAATTTAAAGCAAAGGTGAATGGACCACATTCGTGTTCCGGATGGAACCCTCTACACCAAGCTTCACTCATGGTAAGCTGCCATCTGTGTTGAAGTGTCATTTAAAGGTGAACCCCAATCCCCCCCTAATAAAATAAATGGTGACTTGCTGTGTTTGTTTCTATAAATGATTTTTTATTTGCAATGTGCATTTGAACTCGCTAGGGAATTTGACTACTCAGCCACGGTTCCCAATCCCTGCATGCATGTCACAGTTCTCTCTCCTTTTTGAAGTGTCTAATTACGGTCTGTGCTGACCCAGCTCCTACTTTCCTTCCTTTGTTTCTCTTCATAACCTTTTATGTAGATGCCAGGGAATGAGGGAATACTATAGAGCAGGGGTTTCCAAATGTTTCAAACAAAGGGCCAGTTTTTATGGGGGCTGGATTGTGGACAGTGGGGGTAGAAAATGTCACAGGCCTAGCATCAGTGAGAATAAACATGACCCCAGGGTTGGTGGTCAGTAGGAGAAGGAATAGTGCCCCATTGTTCGTGTCAGTGAAGGTAAAAGTGCCCCGTCATTAATACTAGTGGAAGGAATAATGCCCCATTGTTGGTGTCAGTGGGAGGAATAGTGCCCCATTGTATGTGTCAGTGGAAGGAACAGTGCCCCATCATTGATACTAGTGGGAGAAACAATGCTCCATTGTTGGTGTCAGTGGAAGGAATAATGCCCCACTGTTGATACTAGTGGGAGGAATACTGCGCCATATCATTGGGAGGAATTGTGCCCCTGGGGCTGGATAAAGGCTAGCAGAGGGCTACAGTTTGGAAACCATTGCTATAGAGCAGGGATATGCAATTAGTGGACCTCCAGCTGTTGCAGAACTACAAGTCCCATGATGCATAGCAAGACTCTGACAGCCACAAGCCTGACACCCAGAGGCAGAGGCATGATGGGACTTGTAGTTTTGCAACAGCTGGAGGTCCACTAATTGCATATCCTTGCTATAGAGTGTCACTGAGTGAGCTAGGGCTGCCGACATCACATCCAAGATGGCGGCACCCAACAGCAGTCTCCAGGCTTTGGGATGTCCATGTAAGGGAGGTTTTTACAGATAAATAACATGCGTATATTAAAGTGGTTCTACAGTCAGAAGGTTTTTTTTTTTTTTATCTAAATGCATTCTATGCATTAAGATAAAAAACCTTCCGTGTGCAGCAGCCCTCCTCAGACCCCCTAATACTTACCTGAGCCCCATCTTGATCCAGCGATGTTGCATGAGAGGCTCGGCTGTCTGGGGCTCTCCCTCCTGATTTGCTGAGTCACAGCAGTGGGCACCATTGTCTCCCGTTACTGTCAGTCAAAGTCAGCGAGCCAATGAGGAGGGAGAGGGGGCAAGCTGCGGCTCCATGTATAAATGGTCACACAGAGCCTCGGCTCGGGTGCCCCCATAGCAAGCTGCTTGCTGCAGAGGCACTCGGCAGGAGGGAGGGGCCAGGAATGCCGACGAGGGACCCAAGAAGAGGAGAATCTGGGCTGCTCTGTGCAAAACCATTTCACAGAACAGGTAAGTATAACGTGTTTGTTATTTTTAAACGAAAAAAAACAATGATACTTTAGCATCACATTAAAGTGTTACTAAACCCAGGGCCCTCTAAATAAAGAAATCTTGTGAGCTACCACTCGAAAAAATGATACTATATGGACAGCTGCTGGCATTGATCACATCCCATAAATTCGTGTAAAACCAGTGTATACAGTTGTGCTCATAAGTTTACATACCCTGGCAGAATTTATGATTTCTTGGCTATTTTTCAGAGAATATGAATGATAACACAAATGTTTGGCTGAAGCCATTTATTATCAATCAACTGCGTTTACTCTTTTTTAAAAAAATTTTTATATAATCTTTATTTGAGGTGTCATACAGAACAAAAAAAGGGAGGGGCTGAAATAAACAAAGAAGAAGTAATAAAACATAGAGAAATAACTAAATTGGTCATTCTCTTTCGCATTTTACAAAAGACTATATCGTTAACCAGTAAGCATTATAGATTCTATCTTAGACTAGTAAACCAATAAGGGTCCTCCTTAGTCCTGGATAATCGATCCCTGTGGACAAAGGAAGTGGCAGGAGGGCCCTGTTAGTATCAAACAGTATCTCAATCGGGACAGAAGCCACTACATATTGTTAAACTTGTGATGCCGATGACTGGAAATAATAAGGTTCCAACTTATTGTTCGCTCAATTTGGACTCTTTGTTTGCTGTGTTCAAACCTGTTCACATCTGCTTCGACTTCCGGCTAGGTTCTGCCACCAAGGGGCCATCACCCCAAAGGATTCCGGCTCGTCAGAGCTAATTGCTTAAATTTGGGGTCAGCCAATGCTAACAAGGCCATGTCCAAGGTGGGTGAGACTGGGAACATCCCGGAAATGTAGACCTTCCAAGGTGCCCAAGTGGAGTCAAATCTTTTCTGGGTACCCCTGCAGGTGGCCAGCCACCCCACCGCTTCCATAGTCTCCCCCACCTCCCCAACCCATTCCACCTCGCTTGGTTTGCGTGGACTTTTCCAATAAATTGGGATTAGGCGTCTAGCCACATTGAGAAGGTAGGGGAGAGCACTATGTTTATAGCGTGATAGAGGCATGGGGGGGATGTGAAGAAGGAAGTGCCTCGGTAAGTCAGGGATATCCACCCCAATTCCATCAGAAATATACTTACTGACCATAGCCCAAAAGGGATTTAGTATGGGACAATCCCACCATATGTGGAGAAGCGTTCCTCTCTGTCTGCAACCCCTCCAGCACGAATCCAAAGTAGATGGATAGATCCTAGACAGGGTCACTGGTGAAAACCTCCACTGTAAAAGTATTTTATAATTATTCTCTTGAGTCTTTGACTCCACTGAGCTTGAGTGTGTTAGGTGATATAGGTGGTTCAATTGTTCATTAGTAAACTCACACTGGAGGTCTCTTTCCCACTCTCTGATGTAAATTGTGTTAGGGCTAGGCATGGCTGCTTCTAATAACATGCAAAGATCATTTGTCGCAGAGGTTCTTGATTGGCCCAAAGGCTTTCAAAATCTGTAAGGGTATTTCTTAACTGACCCATGATGCTGCAACATGACAAAGCTAGCAAGCTGGTGGTGTCTCCAAAAATCAAAGGGGAAACTGCCATAATGCTCCCTAAGGGTAGTAAGCGGAACCAAGATGTGTCCCTGCACAAAGCGCATTAAGTTGTAGATGCCGTCCCCCACCCATGTACCAGGAGAGGACAGCTTCTCTCCGGGGGGGGAACCAGGGGAAGCCCCCCACCGGGGCCAATGGCGAATTTGGGGGGGCCAGGGCAAAGGCCTTGTTCATTCTATCCCAAGCCTTTAGGGTGTGTGCAGTCAACGGGGATACCCACTCCGAAAGGCCCCTGGCCTCCTTTGGAACCCAGGGAGCATATGCCAAGTTTCGACCCAATGACCTTTTCCATCTGCACCCACAGTTTAGAGCTTGTGTGAAACCTCCAGTTGAGAATACGTTGTAGCGCAATTGCCTGATAGTATTGGGAGATGTTAGGAAGGCCCAGACCCCCATTTCGCTTAGACCACTGGAGCATCGCCACGGCTAATCGTGGTCTCTTACCTTTCCATACGAACCAAATGAAAAGACAGCAAAGCTCCTTAAAGAAGTGTGAGGGTAGAGGGACAGGCACCATCTGCAGGAGAAACACACGGGCAAGATTGTCCTTTTAATGATGTTCGTGCGGCCCGTCCACGTACAGGTCTCCTTATCCCATGACTTTAGATCTATACTGATTTTTTTAAGTAGAGGTATATAGTTGTATGCGTATAGGGTATCTAGGTTGTCCGTGAGGTGTATGCCGAGGTATCATATAGAGGAAGATGCCCAGATAAAAGGGGATGACCCTTTCAGGGCAGAGGCCATCGCTGGAGGGACAGTAATGGGCAGAATTTCTGATTTGGTGTAATTAATTCAGAAGTTGGAGACTTGGCTGTAGGCTGATAGTTCCTCCAGTAGGTTAGGCAGTGAGACAGTGGTGTTCACCATGTGGAAAAGAACATCGTCCATGTAAGCAGAGAGCTTATGTTCCATGGGGCCTACAGGGACCCCTCTGATGTTCGGATTTGACCTTATTTTCCGCAGCAAGGGCTCCAGGACCAGGGCAAATAATAGGGGTGAGAGTGGACACCCCTGTCTCGTGCCATTCCGAGTAGGGAACACTGACGATAGACCACCATTCACCTTTACCTGTGCCGCGGGGGACGTGTAAAGTGCCATAATCCATCGCAACATATGCGGGCATAAGCCTAGCCTCACCAGCACAGTCCTAAGGAAATCCCAATCCACATGGTCAAATGCCTTCTCTGCGTCAGTTGAAAGAATTTAATAGGGAGGCAGATGATCATGTGTGCGGGCCCAATGAATGAGCTGGAGAGCTCTGATGGAGTTGTCTCTTGCCTCCCGCCCATCTGATTAGGGTGGACTATCCCATGGAGGAGGTGTTTAAGACGATTGGCCAGAATCTTAGCAAATAGCTTAAGGTCCGTGTTTAATAAAGAAATCGTCCGGTAATGCTGTGGGAGGCTATGATCCTTCCCTTCTTTTGGTAGGACTGAGATGTAAGCTAGCGAGGCCCCCAGCGGCAAGCGCTCAGTAGTAGCCAGCGAGTTGAAAAACGTACACATAGGGGGTCTGCAGTTGTGTGAAAAACTTTAAGTAGTAGGCCTTCGTGTACCCGTCTGGGCTGGGGCTCTTTCCGTTAGGGAGGGAGCGAACCGTAGCCAGCAGCTCGGTGGGAGTTATAGGAAGTTTCAAATCCATCTGATGCTCAGAGGAAAGATAGGCCTCGATGCGTGCTTGCTTCTGTGCGGTGTCTGTTGGGGAGGCGTTTGAGTCTAGGTCATATAGGGCCGCATAATAGTCACAAAACATTTGATGCAATTTTTGAGGTGTACTGGACCAGTTCACCGGAGGAGGAGTGTAGTTTATGAACATGACGACATGCGATTTTTTTTCCTAAGTGCCCGAGCCAACATCCTCCCACATTTGTTACCGTACTCGTAGTACTTGTGTGCCACATATCGCAACTGCCATCTAATTCGGCGATCCAAGATTGTGCGTGTCTGTTAAGTGTCATAGCTCCTCTGGGTCCCCCGTATGCTTATGACCCAGTTCGGCTTGTTGCAGGGCCCGAGAACCCGCTGAAAATCTGCCTGCCTCTCCTTTAGCTTGGAGCCCCAAGCAATGAAGGATCCTCGCACTTCCACCTTGTGGCCTTCCCACAATATCCCGTCGGTGATCTCCCCATTAGCGTTTTCAGTAAAGTAGTTGGTTAAAGTCTCCTCTATCCCTGTCACTACCCTGAGATCATCCAACAGGTTTTCATTAAGCTTCCAATGCCAGGCCCTGGCCGACTGATGAGGCAATGAAAGCATGAGGGTCACTGGGGCATGGTCAGAGATGGTGATCTGTTCTATAGTGGAGTCCACCAGCAGGTTCATGGTAGTTCGGTCTGTCAGCAGTAGGTCGATTCTTATGTATACCCTGTGAACCTTGAAATAGTAATTATAGTCCCTTTCCGAGGCATGCAGGGCCCTCCAGCAGTCAACCAATGCGTGACGCTGAAGGGACCTGCGAAAGTGTCTCAGGAAAGCATAAGAATGCGTTGAGCGGTTTGCCGAGGTATCCAAGGTAGGGTCTGGACTGTTGTTAAAATCCCCGCCCAGGACCAGTTTAACGTCCCTAAAGTCAGACAATCTGTCTAAAATCGGTCAAAAGTAGGCACTTTTAGGAAGTCCAGGTGGAGAAGGTGGACAAGGGGTCTCTTACGGCTGTGAGGGCTCTGGGAAAATTCAAGAGAATTCAAGGAGAACACAGTTCTTCAGTCTGGATTCCAGAGGCCTTTCAATCGGTGGCGGCCTGTGAGGTACCTTGTGAAGAACGTTTATGGCCTCTGGAGCATCGTTTAGATCGTGCCTGGAACCAGGATTGTGCTGCCGATGGGGAAGGTACATCCGTGGAGTGGTGCCAATCCTGTGAAATCCACAGGCTCTAAGCCCAGATGAGAGAGGAGGTGGGGGAGGTCATCCTTAGTGCGTAACGTCGCAGACTTACCGTCTTTTGTAGCTTGGAGGTGAAATGGGAATCCCCAGCGATAAGCTGCGCCCCCCGCCCTCATAGGGAGAGGGTGAAGAGCTCTGCGTTGCATCAGTGTGTGGCGAGAAAAATGCTATAAGAAGAACAGGCTAGCCCGATCAAAATGAGGGCATTTACGCATGCGTTGCATGATTTGTTCCTTGACCGTAAACTTGTGCAGTTTTACAAATGTATGTCTATAGGATTCGCAAGCATCCTGTGAAGGCGGTTTGAGGGCCCTGTGTGCGCTATCAATTTCAACTGGTGCAGTAGGGGGCAAACCCAGAATCTCCCTGAATATATCTTGTAGTGTAGGGATAATGTCCTTGGCAGTAGTTGCCTTGGGCAGCCCATGAATATATTAGAGCGGCGACTACGGTTTTCATAATTGTCCAGCTGGCATACCAGGGCCTCAATCTGTTAATCCTGCGACACACACTTGTCTTTCTAACCTGGGTAATGACAGGAAGAGAATTCTCAAATCTTTGTTCCAGAGTCTCTAGTCTGTTGCCCAGCTGAGAGGTATCTGTTTTCAGCTGCTCTATTTCCTGTGTCAAGGCCTTCTCCACCCTACAGGCGAAGTGCTCCAGGTCCTCCCTGGTAGGGAGAGACCATATGTGTTGCCTCAAATCCCTGTCTCGTTGCAGCTCTGAGACATCAGAGCGCTGGTCTTGGGAGGCGAAGGAGCCAGAGGACTCTGAAGGGGCTGCATCGCACATCAACTTCGGCGATGGGATAGGGGAGACTGCCGGCTGCAGAGAGGAGTGGGCCGCGGGAGGAGTGTCTTTACCTCTGCCGCGGCCGGCGCCATCTTGGAAGCTCCACCACACGGCTGTTTTCCGTCTGTAAAGAAGGAGTTTATGGAGCCTGGACGGTCCTTGCTGAGTTCCGTGGCTGCGAGTATGCCCTGCGGCGTTGAGACATCCCTCGGTGTGCCCGAAAACGGCCGTGTAAGCCCCGGTATATGCTAATAAAGCGGCGTTCTGTGAGGAGCTGTGGAGCTATGCTGCCTCACTCAGTCATGTCCAAGCCACGCCCCCCTGATTTTCTGTTTCCATGTTTACTCTTTTTAAATCTTAATCCCCCAAACTACCCAAATGACCCTGATCAAAAGTTTACATACCCTGGTGATTTTGGCCTGATAACATGCACACAAGTTGACACACAGGGGTTTGAATGGCTATTAAAGGTAAACATCATTACCTGTGATCTGTTTGCTTGTAATTAGTGTGTGTGTATAAAAGGTCAGTGAGTTTCCGGACTGCTGACAGACCCTTGCATCTTTCATCCAGTGCTGCACTGAAGTTTCTGTATTCTGGGTCATGGGGAAAGCAAAAGAATTGTCAAAGGATCTGCGGGAAAAGGTAGTTGAACTGTATAAAACAGGAAAGGGATATACAAAGATATCCAAGGAATTGAGAATGCCAATCAGCAGTATTCAAACTCTAATGAAGAAGTGGAAAATGAGGGGTTCTGTTGAAACAAACCACGGTCAGGTAGACCAACTAAGATTTCAGCCACAAATGCCATGAAAATGGTTAGGGATGCAAATAAAAACACACAAATAACTTCAGGTGAAATACAGGACTCTCTGAAAACATGGTGTGGCTGTTTCAAGATGCACAATAAGGAGGCACTATCGAGTCACCAAAAGAAAGCCATTACTACGCAAATGCCACAAAGTATCCCGCTTACAATACGCCAAACAGCACAGAGACAAGCCTCAAACCTTCTGGCACAAAGTCATTTGGAGTGATGAGACCAAAATTTAGCTTTTTTGGCCACAACCATAAACGCTTCATTTTGAGAGGAGTCAGCAAGGCCTATGATGAAAGGTACACCATTCCTACTGTGAAACACGGAGGTGGATCGCTGATGTTTTGGGGACGTGTGAGCTACAGGAAATTTGGTCAAAATCGATGGCAAGATGAATGCAGTATGTTATAAAATACTGGAGGAACATTTGCATTCATCAGCCAGGAAGCTGAGCATGGGACGTACTTGGACATTCCAACATGACAATGATCCAAAACACAAGGCTAAGGCGAGCTGCCATTGGCTACAGCAGAATAAAGGGAAGGTTCCAGAGTGGTCATCTCAGTCTCCTGACCTCAATATCATTGAGCCACTCTGGGGAGATCTCAAACGTGGCGTTCATGCAAGACAGCCCAAGAATTTACAGGAACTGGAGTCGTTTTGCCAAGTGGAATGGGCAGATTTACCATCTGAGAAGATAAAGGGCCTCATCCACAAATACCACAGACTGCCGTTCTGTCTGTCTTGGAGATGATAGGTGGGTCCTAGCGGACACCGGATCTGCTGGACCCGCTGATTGGCTCCCGCTGTGTCCAATCACAGTGGAAGCGTATCACCAAGAGTGCGTATGCATACCCCAGACCCAGAAGAAGAAATTACGTACAGGTACGTGATTTTGCGCTTAAGGGCCGCCCTGCCGCAGTATATGTATGTGGGTCAGCATGGTAATTGATTTTTAAGTTCAGAATACCACAGTGATGAACGTAATGCATACATGGTAAATCTAGTTAATTCGTGTAATCAATCCTTTGTTGAATTAAAAAAAAATTAGAAAAATTAGAAAAAAAAATAATACAAATGTAAAGTCTGATCAATTTGTAAATTGTAAGTAAGCAATGTAATTCTCCCATTTGGTTCCTTTGTTCTGTTCTGTCAGGAACGTACAGACCTCATCCAACTTCTTCTGGAAAGTGGCGTAGACAAGGAGTGCGAAGACGACTTTGGCATTAGACCCGTGTTCATTGCGGCACAGTATGGAAAAGATAAAAGTTTAAATCTACTTTTATCTCATGGTGAGTGATGGCTTTTGAGAAAACAATATAATGACCTTTATACCAAATCTGTATCTGCGGAAGGCTCAGTATTCTGTATACAGTGGTACTTTGGATTACGAGCATAATTTGTTCCAGAAGAATGCTTGTAATCCAAATCACTCATATATCAAAGCAAGTTTCCCCATAGGAGTCAATAGAAACTCAGATAATTCGCTCCATGGTGACTATTGTATGCAGTACCGCATGTGGCCAGAGGTGGGGGGGCATCAGAGACACTCAGGGACCGCCGAAACCAATCGGATGCATTCGGAGACACTCGGAGAGGCTCGGGAATGGAGTGTTTTCGAGTGTCTCTAAGCAGCTCCAAATGCAGCCGAGCGGCTCTGCTTGTCACCGTTGCCCCTACACCTCTGGCCAAATGTATTGCACACCCCATTGGCTTGAATCCTGCTCATCTTGCGAGACAACACTCGCAGACCGGGTCAGGATTTTTAAAAGATAATAGCTCGTATTGCAAAACGCTCATAAACCGCGTTACTCGCATTCCAAGGTATTACTGTAGTCTTATAGTCCTTTATACATTTCTGTTCAGTGTGCCTACCCGGCACATGCTTCCTAGAGTTCACATAAATGTGCGTTTTGTACTCAAAGCGGTCGTAAACCATTGAAAAAACGAAACAAAAAAAAACAACCTGCAAAACAATAGCATAATGTGCTAGTGTGCATCGCATACTAGCACATTATGAAATACTGACCTTAGAATGAAGCTCCCTCAGTGGCCGACACCTGGTCACCACTGAGGGGGCTGACATGTTCTCCCAGCGTTTGTTCCGGGTTCGCCAAAGCTACGATGACCTCACTCCCGTGCATGCCCTCCGTTCCGGCAAGGAGCTCTGAAGTTCTGCCACAATACGCATGCAGGGGGAAAATCTCCTGAATCGTACAGGTTTAGGAGATATTCATTTTACCTACAGGTAAGCCTTATTTACAGGCTTACCTGTAGGTAAAAATCGCCAAGTGGGGTATACAACCGCTTTAGTTTGGGATTTCAAAATAACAAACAATTATTTTTACCTAGGTGGATGCTGCATCTGTCCTCCGCCGCCTCTAAGACTGAGAACTGAGCGATCATAGGCCGCTGATTGCTCAGTTCTTGGTCTTTGGTGAGCAGAGAGCCATGACTGTCAGTCACCGCTCTCTGCTCTGCCCATCCAGGGCTCACTAGAGTGCCAAGCTCTGGCAGGGGTGGTAACGGCTGGCTCAGGCTCTCAGCGGCTCATCGACATTAAAGTTCGGATCCCTCCAGAGCCTGGACCGGTTGAGTGACGTTAGCCGACAGCGGACTTTACCCCACTGTTGGCTGAATTTGGGTCACAGAAGTGCAGAACTAAGTGCCCTCCTATGAACTACAGGCATAGGTGCGCGCAGCCTATTGCATTAGGGTGTGCACCCCAAATCTCAAACACACATGAACGCCACCTGCTGTCACAGAAAGGAGGCTCTGGTGGTGGGAGACAGTTGATAGGGAGCATATTACGTTACGCCCTAAAAACAGGTGTAACGTGTTCCTAATGTTGAACCTAGCCTTTAATATAATGAGGGCATTTACACTGGTCACTGGCACCCTCAGTCAGCGCAGCCCCCCCCGAGGATGCCCACACTGGACCACCAGGGATGCCCACCACAGTGCCCACAATGGATGCCAATCAGTGCCCACAATGGGCATCTCTGATTGGCAGGCATTATTGTTTGGCACTGATTGGCGTACATCGGTGCCACCCATCAGTGCCCATCCGTGCCACCTATCAGTGCCCATCTATGTCGCCTATCAGTGCACATCTATGCCGCCTATCAGTGCCCATCTGTCCTGCCTTTCAGTACCCATCAGTGGCACCTATGTGTACCCATCAGTGCTGTATATCAGTGCCCCATCAGTGCCGCATATTAGTGGCCATCATGAATGAATGAGTGACTTGTATAGCGCTACCTATGCGAACTGAATCGCCTCAGGGCGCTTTTTGCCACTGGTGTCCATCTGCGGTATAGCGCGGTCCTTGCCCCATGGGGTCCCGACACGCTTACAAACACATACAACATACACATATTTGGCCAATTTTTTCGACAGGATCTAATTAATCTAACAGCATGTCTTTGGAATGTGGGAGGAACACGGAGTACCCGGAGGAAACCCACGCAGGCACAGGGAGAACATGCAAACTCCAGACAGATGGTGTCGTGGTCGGGATTTGCTGCTAGGTGAGAGTGCTAGCCACTACACCACTGTGCTGCCCTTCATCATCATTGCCGCCTTATCAGTGCCTGTCAGTGCAGCCCCATCAGTGAAGGAGAAAATGTACTTATTTACAAAGTTTTGTAACAGAAACAAAAAAAAAACTTTTTTTAAAAAAATTTTCGGTCTTTTTTTTTATTTGTTTAGCAGAAAATAAAAATCCCAGAGGTGATCAAATACCACCAAAAGAAAGCTCTATTTGTGGGAACAAAATGATAAAAATTTAGTTTGGGTGCAGTGTAGCATGACTGGGCAATTGTCATTTAAAGTGTGACAGCGCTGAAAGCTGAAAATTGGTCTGGGCAGTAAGGTGTATAAGTGCCTGGTATTGAAGTGTTTAACATACTGTCACCAGTGCAGTACAGCATTATCATATAATAGGTGTGGCAGTGATCAGGGACACTGACTGGTGACCGTATGAAAAAAAAAAAAAAAGGTTAAAGTGGAGTTACACCCACTTTTACAAGGTGGTCTTAAACTAAAGACCACCCCTCCTCTTTGGATAGCTATATATATATATATTTTTTTTTTTTTTTTCCCTACCTTTTTAGAAGTACAAAGTGTACTTCCGTCCTAGCCCGGCCGTGGCAAAGTACGTCATGTCCTCTTCGGTGGTGAGCCCTCTTCCTTCTCCCCCGCTGCCTTCTGGGACTTGTGTGTGTCCTGGAAGATGAGGTGGCCATTCACAAAGCGCCGTGCGACTCGCGCATGCGCAGTAGGAAACCGGCTGTGAAGCCTGAAGGCTCCACTGCCAGTTTCCCTTAGTTGTAATGGCGGCGCCGGCACCTGAGCCGGTGGACGAATCGGCCTCGGGGGGGGGGCGACATCGTGGGCTCCCTGGACAAGTAAGTGTCCTTGTTAAAAGTCAGCAGCTACAGTACTTGTAGCTGCTGACTTTTAGAAAAAAACTTTTTTGCAGCTGGAACTAAGTTTTAATATTTTTTTATTTATTATTACTTTTTTTTTTTACGCCTTTTTTTTTCCTTTTTTTTTTTTTTAGAACACTGTGACCAGAGCAATATAATGTTACCATAGTAAGATTGTACTACTCTGGGGAAGTGATTTTTTTTTTTTAAACATTGTTTGCATAAAGCAATGCATTACATTGCTATAAGCAAAGCATTTTACTGAATGAAACCAATTTATTCAGTCTGTTTTGTTTTGATTAGCTGTGATTGGCCAGAGCTAATCACATGGTACAGATGGGCTTTGATTGGCACTGTCTGTACCATGTGATCACCCTGACCATTCACAAATAGCAACATAGTTGTATTGGATGGATGGCATGAAAGGAAGGCCATCCACTGCTTACAACTGTCATGTGACCTGCTGTGATTTGGTCATGGCGGTCACACGATACCGGCAGCGAACTGGCCCACGGGACACAGCCGGTAACAGATTGCTCGGCCCCGCGATCAGCGCATCCTGACAGGAAGTCTTATAACGCAGAGTCAGGATAACCGAACCACCGCCTTCAATTTGCTATTGGCCGGGCAGGAAGGTGTTAAAGTGTATTTCCATTTTTGCAGCCAAATTGGGACAAAACTTACTTCATATTTGTTACATGTTCCTATTAGCATAGCAGAGCCAAAAAATAAACATTGCTGGTTACCTTTTAAGTGCTTTTTTAATTGCTTAAAAATCCTAACAATCTCAGCTTCCTTGTAATGTGTAGGGGGCTGTGGAGTAATGTTTAACATAATTACCCTTAATCTCTACCATGCTTGCAGTTGATTACCAGTTGTGCTTTCGACTTGAACACTGTCTGTCCTAACAAAGAGGATTAAAGTGGTTGTAAACCCTTCCATATACCCAGTCAGAGGCTGGCTTCTGGTGATGCACAGAAATTAAACAAATCCTCCTACATAATTTGTACCTGTTTATCTGCAGTCTTCTCTTCTCTTCATCTGTTCAAAGTGCAGATGGCAGAGGAAGGAAGCATCAGATAGAAATGACACTCAGTGCTCTAGATTGAGACAAGTACACACTAAAGAGTTCTATGCTTTGTTCATATTTCATGTCTGAGGTTTACAACCACTTTAAGGATTTGGCTGTTTAGCTTCACCATTGTAAGGCAATGAGAGGAAATTCATCCTGCTCTGAGCTTTTCTGTTGGGACAGATTCACCCTGAACATGTTCAGAAATGCCTGCAGTCTGCTATGGGTGAAACATTTAGAAATTGGCCTCCTGCATTGTATGTTATTGAGAGATCACTCAGGCTTTGTGGGGACAAAGACACTGTGAGATTCTCTAGAAATGCTTACAATCGGCCATAACACCTTCTGCTCAATAACATTTAAAAGGTAAGAATTATACACTATATTTCCAAAAGTATTGGGACGCCTGCCTTCACACACACAACATGAACATTAATGACATCCCAGTCTTAGTCCGTAGGGTTCAATATTGAGTTGGCCCACCCTTTGCAGCTATAACAGCTTCAACTCTTCTGGGAAGGCTGTCCACAGGGTTTAGGAGTGTGTCTATGGGAATGTTTGACCATTCTTCCAGAAGCACATTTGTAGGTCGGGCACTGATGTGGGCGAGAAGACCTGTCTCACAGTCTGCGCTTTAATCATATAAATATGGATGAATGAATGTACTATATGAAACAGCAATTAACCCATCAAAGCAGCGCTATTGTCAGTCCTCAATGCTGACTGATAAAACAAAGTCTTTGTAAATGCAAGCAAAACACATGCAGGCAGGTAAATTCCAACAAAGACACAGCGGTTGGAGCTCGGTCTGGATTCCCTTATATGAATAGTAGATCTGATGGGTGCACCTTTCACCATCTATTGGGACACCTTGTGCTGCACACACCCCATAGGGGTTCAAACTCACCGGAGCCAAGAGGTTAACAAGCCTTGGATCAAATCCTCTCTCTGTTTACTCCCGAAGTCCTCCAGGGTTGATAATCAGATAACAGCAACAATGTCCACATGTAAAAAAGAGACCGCGAATAGTCCAGTACCGTTTTGATAATTTATTATAAGTCACAAATCAGAGAAAAAAAAAACTAATAAAGTAAATACACTGTAAAAATCAGTGGGCGCAGTTCCTTACAAAGGATAGCCTTCTAGCTTTCAGTTGGTTGGTAATAGTGGATAACTCAAACTGCTTCTCTCAAAGCACAAGGGTACTGGTTGCTGACTGGATGGATGATACACACTCACAGCTGATCAGTCCTTCATTCCACTAGTATACAACTACAAGCTTGGAGCGCACTGCGTGTCAGCCAGGCACAGCTGATCCGCACTTCCTCCCTCTCATGTCTGAAGCTTCAGGCTAAAAGCACACTGCGTCCTCGCGTGATAACGGATGCCGTGGTATCGTGCTCTGACTAGTTTCGTCAGGAAGACTTTTTCAAAGAGCATGACTACACGGCTTGTTGAACAAAATTTATCTGAAAACCAGGGGGTGGGGCACAACCAACACTCCGCCCTAATGAGTTAATACTTGGCAAGCACTAGGTCTGATTGGAAGGTGCGTCCCTATCTTAAACTGGGAACGTATCCATACTCCAACCAACCAAAAGCTGCAGGCTGCACATTTAAATGACACCGCAGTCTATTTATACCAGAATCTTGCATTACATCTGCAAACTCCCAATTCCTTATGAGAAACAGTGCCTATGTCCTGATTTAAAACTAAACATCTCCTCTTCCATATATTCCAGGTGCAACTGAAGAGAGAGAGTCGCTTAACCCCCAAACATTATTAAGCTATATGGATGTCGCAGTGTAGTGACCAAGTAATTAAAATACCCAAAGTTCCTCACCCGATATAATTATCATATTAAATCAGATAAGTTTATCACATTGCGACATAAAATTGACATAAAATTAACAAAAAAAAAAAAAAATGTTACATACAAAATCGCATATAATTTAATCATATAGTTACATAGTAACTGAAAAAAGACACAAGTCCATCAAGTCCAACCTATGTGTGTAATTATGTGTCAGTATTACATTACATATCCCTGTATGTTGCAGTCATTCAGGTGATTATCTAATAGTTTCTTGAAGCTATTGATGCTCCCCGCTGAGACCACCTCCTGTGGAAGGGAATTCCACATCCTTGCCGCTCTTACAGTAAAGAACCCGCTACGTAGTTTAAGGTTAAACCTCTTTTCTTCTAATTTTAATGAGTGGCCACGAGTCTTGTTAAACTCTCTTCTGCAAAAAAGTTTTATCCCTATTGTGGGGTCACCAGTACAGTATTTGTAAATTGAAATCATATCCCCTCTCAAGCGTCTCTTCTCCAGAGAGAATAAGTTCAGTGCTCGCAACCTTTCCTCATAACTAAGATCCTCCAGACCTTTTTATTAGCTTTGTTGCCCTTCTTTGTACTCGCTCCATTTCCAGTACGTCCTTCCTGAGGACTGGTGCCCAGAACTGGACAGCATACACAGGTGCGGCCAGACCAGAGTCTCGTAGAGCGGGAGAATTATCGTTTTATCTCTGGAGTTGATCCCCCTTTTTAATGCCAATATTCTGTTTGCTTTGTTAGCAGCAGCTTGGCATTGCATGCTATTGCTGAGCCTATCATCTACTAGGAGATGATAATCCATCCCAAAGGTGTTCTATCGGAATGAGGTCAGGACTCTGTGCAGACCAGTCAAGTTCCTCCACCCCAAACTCGCTCATCGATGTCTTTATGGACCTTGCTTTGTGCAGTGGTGCGCAGTCATGTTGGAACAGGAAGGAGCCATCCCCAAACTGTTCCCACAAAGTTGGGAGCATGAAATTGTCCAAAATGTTTTTGTATGCTGAGGCCTTAAGAGTTCCTTTCACTGAAACTAAGGGGCCAAGTCCAACCTCTGAAAAACAACCCTACGCCATAATCCCCCCTCCACCAAATGATTTGGACCAGTGCACAAAGCAAGGTCCATAAAGACATAGATGATTGAGTTTGCGGTGGAGGAATTTGACTGGCCTGCACAGAGTCCTCAACCCTACAGAACACCTTTGGGATGAATTAGAGCGGATATTGCGAGCCAGGCCTTCTTGCCCAACATCAGTGCCTGACCTCACAAATGCGCTTTTGGAAAAATGGTCAAACATTCCCATAGATACACTCCTGAAACTCGTGGACAGCCTTCCCAGAAGAGTTGAAGCTGTTATAGCTGCAAAGGGTGGGCCAACTCAATATTGAACCCTATGGACTAAGACGGAAAGATTGGTTCGTTCATCAGTCTACTGCTTCTCCATTCTGTCTACATATTATGCTTTCGGTGAGGTAGAAAGAAATCCTGGATGGCTGCACTCTGGGATAAGGACATCTTTATTTCAATAAAATTCAACAATACAGTCAATTGCAGAGACGTACAGGGTGGTAGACTGCTAACGCGTTTCACATCATTTGGATGCTTATTGGTAGCTTATTATTATTATTATGCTTTCAGCCCCACATCCATTCACTGTCCAAAGCTTACTGCCTCAACCTCTGCAACATCTCCAAGATGTGTCCCTTCCTAACCAATGACACCACAAAGCTTCTAATTCACTCCCTGGTCATCTCTCCCCTCGACTACTGCAACTCCCTCCTCATTGGCTTAACTTTACATAGGTTATCCCCCTCCAGTCCATCATAAATGCTGCTGCCAGACTCATCCACCTTACCAACCACTCATGTCTGCTACCCCTCTCTGCCAATCCCTGGCTTTTGCTCACCCAACAAATTAAATTCAAGATACTAACAGTAACTTACAAAGCCATCCACAGCTCTGACCCCCTACTACATCACTAACCTAGTCTCAAAATACCAACCTAATCGTTCTCTTCGTTCTTCCCAAGACCTCCTGCTCTAGTTCCCTTGTCTTCTCCTCCCATGCTCGCCTCCAGGACTTCTCCAGAGCCTCTCCCATCCTCTGAAACCCCCTACCCCAATCTATCCGACTATCTTCTACTCTGTCCACTTTTAGACGATCCCTGAAAACTCATCTCTTCAGAGAGGCCTATCTGGGCCCCCACCTAACAACTGTACATTTATTTTCTCAATCGGCTCATTTCCCACAGTTATTACCGTTTTATATCTCTTGTCCCTCCCTCTTAGATTGTAAGCTCTAATGAGCAGGGCCCTCTGATTCCTCCTGTATTAAAGTGTATTGTAACCGTACTGTCTGCCCTTATGTTGTAAAGCACTGTGTAAACTACTGGTGCTATATAAATCCTGTATAATAATAATAATAATGTCCTAGCCTTGAGTTCAGCTTTAAATAATCTGTATTAGTAAAGATATCTAATATATTTTGCTTCTCTTTTAGGGCCCTTTCACACTGGGGTGGCGTCAGCGATAAAGCGCCGCCAATGTAAGCGGCGCTTTACTGTTGGTATTCGCCCGCTAGCGGTCAGTTTTACCCCCTGCTAGCGGCCGAGAAATGGTTAAAAACCACCGCAAAGCGCCTCTGCAGAGGCGCTTTGCCGGCGGTAAAGCCGCGCTGTCCCATTGATTTCAATGGGCAGGAGCGGTGAAGGAGTGGTATACACTCCGCTCCTTCACCTCTCCGAAGATGCTGCTAGCAGGACTTTTTTTCCCGTCCTGCTAGCGCACCGCTCCAGTGTGAAAGCCCTCGGGGCTTTCACACTGGAGACAAAGCAGTGGCACTTTCGGGTCGGTTTGCAGGCGCTGTTATTAGCGCAATAGCGCTTGCAAACCGCCCCAGTGTGAAAGGACCCTTAGTGTTATGTTGGGTGGGGACTTTGTGAGGGTTATCTACTAAAGGCAAATCCACTTGGAAGTGCAGTCGCTGTGAATATGAGGGGTAGATCTGAAATGAGGGGAAGCTCTGCTGATTTTATCATCCAATCATGTGCAAGCTAAAATGCTGTTTTTTATTTTCCTTGCATGTCCCCCTCGGATCTACAGCGGCTGTACTTCCAAGTGCAATTCCAAGTGCACTTGTAGTGCAAGGTGAATTTGCCTTTAGTAAATAACCCCCATTGTCTAGAAGTAGTCTGAGATGTTTCTGTAGCCAGACATAGCTCTGTAGAAAGTTCCCCCCACCATGAATATTTCAGGTTCTGTTATACATAATTAAAGAACTTCTTCCACGCAAATGGCTTGCTTGTTTTCACAGCTGCTAGCTACTTGTTCTATTTATTTTTTATGGCTTGCATTAAATACATAGAGTCGCCACCCTTCGTATTGTGTTTAAAGTTAAAAGGTTTATTCATATTATATATATATATATATATATAAACGTGTGGCTGCTCAGGACGTCAGTCAGTTGTGGGATGCTGTCTGTAGCCATCACTCATGCAAAAAACGTATAATATTGTCACATACGCAACTCTACGTGTCTTATAATATTGTCACATACATGATTGGAGGCCAAAGAGACAAGAGATCTTCCCTTGTGGTTATAGTCCAAACCCCCCCCTGGGAAGTGAGTGCAAGGCTTCAAAGAAATGCGGTGTCAAGAGAAAAATTTGCTGGTGAGCTGCTCTGGGAAATGTCTGACTGGTTAGTTCTCAGGTAGGTGGATGAGGACGTCAGCAGGAACACGAGGTACACCAGAGGTGGAATAAGTCAGGTTTCAGCAGTAGACACCCATAGAGGATGAGATGATAACAAGATGGTCAGGAGCCAGAGCCAAGGTCATACATGGGTGGTCAGGAGGATGAGACAGCAGAGTTGTCAGGAGCCAGGCTGGGGTCATGCATGGAGGGTCAGGAGAAACAAAGGCCTTAAATGGGCCGAGGTCACAACCAGGGGTCAAGCAGAAGGGGAAGTCCAGAGGCTGAGTTGATAACGTTTTGATGACACTTTAAATAGTTGAATCAGAAAAGGGCTGGGGACTCGGATGTTCTTGATTAAAAGTCCTTTATTGGGTTACATGGGTACAGGCTATGCTGACGCGTTTTGGCTAAGAAGCCTTCATCAAGGCATGAAGGTTTCTTAGCCAAAACGCGTCAGCTTAGCCTGTACCCATGTAACCCAATAAAGGACTTTTATTCAAGAGCATCCAAGTCGCCAGCCCTTTTCTGATTCAAGTACTGCATTTTGGGGCCTGAACGTCCTGGCTGGAGCACCGGATCACAGTTCATAGATCATCATATTCGCAGTGGAGCTGGGGTATCATTTTGCTACACTTTTTAAATAGGGCTTTGGGTGCTAGTTCTGTAATTGGTCGCCCATGCAAGCTTTTCCATTCAAGAGAGCGCTCCCTTGCAGGATACTGATGGAAGCACCTGGCCTGTGCATTGGCTCGGGTGCTCCACTGTTCCGGATGGCATGCTGACAAATCTGTATTTTTTCTTTTCTTCTTTTGACACCCACCATTTTAGTCCACCAGATAGGACCCTAGATGAAGGATAAACGTCATCAGATGTGCCAAATAGAGCACCAAGAACAGCTCAGTTGCCATTGTAGTTAAACTCCAGTTTAATTGAAGTAAAAAAAAAAAACCTCCAGCTCAAGAATGTACTGGACAGAGATCCCAAATTTTAAAATGACCTTGCACTAAAAAGGAATGTCCATTTATAGCATCAAGCCCTCCACCCCCCGTTACCAGATCGTAACTTATTGTAAACCATACTACCTGCTACTTGTGTTTTTCACCTGTATAAGATGTGCATCGATCATGTAGTGTCATGGTGTCATTTGTTGTCCAGTACACACAGCCTATAGTAGAGTAAATCTTCACATTCCTGTGTCACTTTATGTTCAAACATACTGTAAGGCATGCAGCATGGCATTGGACATGTTAATGCAGTGAGCTTTGTCTGTAGTGTGAGAACTGACACTTCCTGTGAAGAAACTACATATCCCACCATCCCTGGGTCCCTCAGTCTAATGCTCTGCAGGTGAGAGCTTCACAGTAATTAGATTTGACACAGATACAAACAAGCAGAGCACTGACAGAGAGATCACCTTACTGGAAGAGATGTGTTTTTTTTGTCACATTAGCACACATTTGTGGTGCAATACATAGGAAATTGTGAGGCATGAATTGGATGCTGTGTGACCCTGAACAAGAAGTTGCCTGTTCCCTTAGTGATTAGGAACAAGCTAGGTGAATAAATACATGAAAATAGGAGAATCAATCAGCCATGACACTACAAACTACAACCACAACATGTGAGCCCATCATTACAAGGAAAGGCAAAGAAACAACACAGGCAATATAACTACACTGATAAAACCAAAATATTTGAAAGTGTACAATGCCTTTAAAGGAGAAGTCCAGCCTGAGCTCGCTTGGCCGGGCTTCTCTTATGGATCACAGGAGTGTGCAATTCGTTATTCACTCCTGTGCCCCGTTTTTAGCAGAGAGCGGGCTGAAGTCCGCTTTCTGCTGATGTCACAGGAATCGGTCCAGGCACCGCGTCATCCCGATAATAAAGTCTGGCTCCGCCAGGTGCCTGGACTGATGCCCATTTCAGGCTGTCAGTGAGCCTCCCAGAATCTGGCCCCTGCGTGCTTCCTGCGGCACGCATCGGCCGTGCTCTGTGACCGCTGTGTCCTTTGGACACAGGTGATCACAGATCGGGGTAAAGGGATGATCACAGCGGCCCTTTACCATGTGATCAGTGGTGTCCAATCACAGCTGATCACATATAATCAGACTTATCAACAGTTTTTGTGAGGAAAGGACTGCCGATAACCAGCAAGCCTGTCAGCACACTGTTTACACTGATAATGGGGGCACTGATTATTAGTACAGCCCCATCAGTGCCCATCAGTGCAGCCTCATCAGTGGCCCCTCATCAGTGCCCATCAGTGCAGCCTCATCAGTGGCCCCTCATCAGTGCCCATCAGTGCAGCCTCATCAGCGCACATCAATGAAGAAGAAAAATTACTTCTTTGCAATTTTTTTAACAGAAACTAAGAAAAAACTTTTTATTTATTTTTTCTAAATTTGCAATCTTTTTCGTTTTTGTTTAGAAAAAATAAAAAACCCAATGGTGATTAAATACCACCAAAAGAAATCTCTATGTAAAAAAAAAAAGATAAAAAATGTACTGTATATACTCGAGTATAAGCCGACCCAAATATAAGCCGAGGCACCTCATTTTACCACAAAAAACTGTGAAAACTTATTGACTCAAGTATAAGCCTAGGGTGAGAAATGTGCAGCTACTGTAAAGTGGAAAAGAGGGTCAACAATGCCCATCTGCAGCCTCACTGTGCCCATTTTTGCAGCCTCACTGTGCTCATCTGCATGCCTCACTGTGCCCATTTGCAGCCTCACTGTGCCCATTTGCAGCCTCACTGTGCCCATTTGCAGCCTCACTGTGCCCATCTGCATGCCTCACTGTGCTTATATACATGCCTCACTGTGTCCATCTGCAGCCTCATGTAGCTGATCTCCAAAACATTGGCGCTGTGACATGCAGTCTAGTCGGCAGCCGTCCAGTGTAACAAAGCCCCGCCTCCTCCTCGTCCTCGTCCGTGATGGAACACTGATTAATTTTCCCAGCTGTGAGTCAGTGTTCCGCCTATCACGGATGAGGAGAAGGCGGGGCTTTGTTACACTGGACGGCCGCCGACTAGACTGCACGTCACAGCGCCGGGAGATCAGGCGCATAAGGGTGCAGATGGGCACAGTGAGGCAGGGAGACTCAAGTATAAGCCGAGGGGGGCTTTTTCAGCACAAAAAAATGTGCTGAAAAACTCGGCTTATACTCGAGAATATACGGTATTTGGGTACAGTGTTGCTTGACTGCGAAGTTGTGTGAGAGCGCTGAAAGCTGAAAATTGGCCTGAGCAGGAAGAGGGTGAAAGTGCCCCCCCGGTATTGAAGTGGTTAATGTCTATTCTTTACAGGGAGATCTTTTCTACATTTTCATTTTGCAGCAGTTTTGCCATAAGGAAATAAAAGCAGGTTTTCAGACTTTTTGCAGGGTTTGTTTACCAGATGGCGTTAGCTTACTGAATGAGATCACCTGTTGCCTGGAATGGCTTTTTAAGATCCATCCATGCAGTGTTTTGCTTTCACTGTATATGTATTTCATGCATATTTTATGTTAAGGTGTTGGAAATCATATAACCACAATGGTTTATGGTTTATGGTTACAGGTGGCACCATTAGCGCGCTAAATGAAAATCCTTTTTGTCGGCTTGTGTGCTCATTTGCATAAATACATATTCATGTGAACACCCATTTACAAAATATATATTGTATGATTAGAATTGTGCTGAATGTTGTGTGTATTCCCCCGTCTACTCCTTCCCAATAAACCATTCCCAAGGCAAGTTAATACTTTCAATTTATGGATTAGCCAGATCTCCCCATGCAATATATTGCTCATACATGAAGTCATATTTCACTGTCATGCTCCTTTTAAAGCTCCATTTATGAGCATGAGTTATAGCACTGTCATGTGTAAAACTTATTATCCCCGAATAAAGATTAAAACGGAACCATAAGGACGCTGAATTGTTTTGAATTTCGTCCGCACAGAAGCCATGTTTCCCATTCCTGGGAAAAACTCCCATTTCTCTAAACCAGCTGGCCTGTATAATTAACAATTGGGCACTATGTGGAGGGCACGCCGCCCTGCGCGCCCGCCAAACCTCTGTTCTTCATAAACACTTTGGCAATTTGTGCACGAGTGAACATTCGCGGTCTTATTCTGTTGACACAAAGAATCGCTATGTATTTTATTGATCAGCATTGTTGAAACGACATGGCTGCCATCCAGGTGCACATCATCATTATTCCTGGGCTCAAAGCAAACGGAGATAAGGCTGAGAGGCTGGAAATGAATCTAGATTAGGGGGCTTATTTGCTAAGTGGGATATTTGCATACAAATAGAATATCAAAATGGCATCAGAATTTGCAGATTGTTTGCGCTCACTCTTCCTTTGAACTGGAATATTGTGCACTATACTGTAGGCGTAGCTATGTTTGGTGTGATTTTTAGCTAGCTGTGTGTCCGATAGGAAGGACACTTTATTGGTAGTAAGGTGGAACCGGTTTTGAAGCTGTGAGATTTTGAAGTAAACTAATATAAATATGTATGCATCGGGGCTGTAGATATTTTTTTGGGGGGGTCCAGTCTTCGGAAGATGATGAGCCAGTGTACTGTGCACACCATGGAGAATTGTGGTGTAGCAAAACTAATAGAGGGACAGTAGTAGGGGCATTTGCTTGAGTGTCAGGGCATGGATTTGAACCTGGAACCTCTGCTGCGTTAGGCATTGTCTCTTCCTGTTAAGCTACCTGGAATGCTGGACAATTCCTTGAACAATCCTATCTTAAACCCTGAACTCTTTACTCCTCCAATGAACTTCCTGATTTAACCCATGTTTTTGCATTTCCTGTTCGCCAGATTGTTGTGCTCTCTCTCAGCCAGTATCTCCTCTTGTCTTCCCTGGACCGCGGCCTGGTACTAACACGTAGCTAAACCCATCTCCACATCAGGAGCTCTGGTGAACACCGGTTAGTACTTAGACTTCGCACTTCATGTGAGCCTGTGTCATCTGCCAGGGTGACTGCCTGTGTTCCTATCCTGCTGGTTTCTGTGTGAGCTTCCCACTGCTATAGCAACTGGTCTTCGAGCCTGACCCCTAGATCGTGACATTGAGCTCACTAAAGCCGACCATAGACGTTCAAAACTCGGCCACTTCAGCAAGCTCTTGCCGAGATTTGAACCCCGTATAGGCAGGCTTAATGTACCCAAGTTGATTGTTCAATGAACTTCGCTACTACCAGCCTGTTGGATGTTACATGTGATTATTGCTAGTGGCTTTTATAGCTGCTAGCAGTAATCACTGCGTTCTCCCAGCGAGGACGGCTCCCCCTCCCCTCACCAGGAGAGCACAATGGCTCTGCGGGTGGGATTCCCCCCATTAACACTGACTGTGTTGATGGGGAAATAGTGATTTTCGGATTGCAGGAAAGAAAAATTGCTCCGTCTATGGCCAGCTTTACACTGTACGAGGCTCTCCTTGGTTGGTTGCCCTACCTTTCCATTTTTTTTTTCCTCATCCAGTTCTCTTCCTGGCACTGGTTTGCATGGGTTGTAGGTGGGTCTTCAGTTCCCAACCACACTTCTACCTTCCTCTCTAAGGCTGGATTCACTCCTATGCATTTTTAGTGCTTTTTGCATTTTGCAGATTTGCACTACAGAACGTTTTCCATAGGAAACCACGTTAAATGGACTGTAGTGCAAATCTGCAAAATGCAAAAAGCACTAAAACTGCATAGGTGTGAATCCAGCCTTACTGCAGGTTCAGTGGGCATGGTTCGCCTGGACCTGTATGCAACCAATCAGAGTCATCCCTCTTATTCTTCCTGAGGCCTGTCAATTACTTTGCCGGAGAGAAGAAGTAAATTTAACTGACTTAACCAAGAAGATGCTTGAGCTCTGCAGCTCCCATCCTAAAGGGGGCCACCAGCTGGGCTACACTAACCTATCTGTTCGGACCCCCATATCCCCCCCCCTTATCTACATCCCTGGCATGTGCTGCACCGTGTTGCCCAAAAGAAGTACAGATTATCTAACTGCACTATGAAACACAGGTTAACACATGCAAAGGTATGCATAGAGCTCCAATATTTATGGAGTGTACTTTTTGAAAGCCTGCTTTCTGCAAATTGATATTCAGTTTACATTGGACACAGGCGGGTTAAGCCATTTGTTGGCTTCTTTGTATTGCAGACTCCAGCGGTGAGATTTGCCTGCATAATTTATGTTACTGTCACAGGCATGGGTCACAGCAAAAACATCCCAAATCCTTTATGTATTTTACTTTAGAGCAAATTAATTTGGAGAGTAGAAAAGGGAATTGTGATGGGAATATACCTACACCATATTCCTTAAGAGAGACAAGAAGCTAGCAAGTGAATAATCTGGACAGCAGCTTTGTGGGTGGTCTTGGGCCTTTATGACGCTGGGAGGAATTGTGTAGTATATTTAGGTATCATTTATGTAATACATGCCCTTATAACGGTAAGATATGCTTAACGATTCATATGTCATCCTCGATATTTTTAGTGAAATGCATCATTTCACTCCAGCACTTATCACAACCGCTAATATTTGAATGCAAGCAGCATAATTCAATCTCTGTAGGTTTGCATTAGCTTCTGCCGGTGCAAGCTTGCTTGTGAAACTCCTTTCAATCATACTTGTAGTCATACCTTTCCACATATGCTGCGCTCGCTGGGTTTGCTTAGATCATCCATCATTTATCAGGAGATTAAAAAGAGCTGATTTCTCCACATTGAAATGCTGCTGTGTTCACCGCGTTTGTTCTGGATGCTGCCAGCGTTTGATGTTGCTAAATCCTCTCTATTACCTGTTTATTGTGCACTAGCAATTTTTATGAATAAAGATAATAGATATTGAATGAGAAATCTTTTTATACCCTTAGTACATGGGCTGATGGCACAGTACCACACACTGGGCCAGGGACAACATGAGGTGCCAGTATGTGGTATATACATGCCCGCAGGACTTTTTTTCCCCTATATTAGGTTTCCAGCAATATAGAACATCGCCCCTGCTGGGGTTCCGCAGCCTCGTTCAGTTTTAGAAACAGAATGCATAATCCTGTCAACGCTGCTATTTTTATCACTGCATGGATATTTATTAGACTAAAATACTAATCGTATATGGAAATTAAATGTCAACGGTTAAATGTTGTGTGGAAGAGTATTTTGTGCTATTAACCACCTACATGTAAAAATCAACTTTTTTTGCTAGAAAATTACGTCAGACCCTGACAACATATATATATATATATATATATATATATATATATATATATATATATATATATATATATATTAGCAGAGGCCCTATAGAATAAAATGATGGGTGTTGCAATTTTTTATGTCACATGGTACTTGCGCAGTGGTTTTTCAAACACAATTTATTTTGGAAAACATACAGTTTTTATTATATACATTTTATTGCACACAAACACAATATAATGCTTATTTTTTTTGTAAAACATAAAAGATGTAACACAGAGTAAATAGATACCTAACATGTCATGCTTTAAAATTGTGTCCGCCCGTTGAATTGCGGCAAACTCCAATGCTTAAAGTTCTCCGTAAGCAACACTTTAAATGCCCTTCCAGGTTACCAGTTCAGAGATACACAGGAGGTCTGGTGCTAGAATTATTGCTCTCACTCTGATGTTCACGACAATACCTCATGTGTGGTGTGATCGCCTTCTACATATGCGTGTGGGAGTAACGTATGTGTTTGCATTTGCGTGTAAGCATGGGGGGGGGGGGGGGGGGGCGCTTTTTAAAACAAAAACATTTATACAAAGCTTTTTTCTTTTTTTTTTTTTTTTTTTTTTACCCTTTTTTTCTTTGGGGGGATTAACTTTATTGCTATCACAAAGGATGAACAACATCCCTTGTGTCAGCATGGGCTGTGACAGGTCCTGTTTATGGGAGAGATCTGGGGTCTATTAGACCCCAAATCTCTCCTCTGGCCTCCAGTGCAGCCGTTCAGACACAGATCAGTCAGAGTGGCTGCTTTCCTGGCCGCTAACGGCCATGTAAACAAAGAGGCAAAACCGGAAGTGACGACATACTCGGTGCTTCTTTTTTTTTTTTTTTTAAATCCTTCTTTTAGGGTACAAAAGACCAACCAACAAATAACCAACCAGTTGCATCAAATTTTGAACAGCGAATAAGTAGTCAAATAAGATAAGTACATTAAGGGTACAAAAGTGCAGATCATAGACTGTACAGAGATGAATAGAACCAACATATAAGCTAAAATAAGACTACTAAATGCACCCAAGGCTAGAGTACCCACATTTTTTATATAATGGATAGAAAGAAGAAAGGAACCGAGAGAAGAGAAAGAAAACAGATGGGTAAAGGATGAGGAAGAGTAAGGGGTGAAGGAGAGAAAAAAGAAAAGAAGGGGAGGGGGGCTTTAGAAACGGCAAACAAACATACTCGTCGCTTCTTGTTTCCGGGGTCAGAGAGAGAGAGTAACAACGTTGGTCCCTCTCTCTCTGTTCTGGGCAGCCACCGCCGCCGGTCGCATCGCTCCTGTGCTCCGCAATCGGTGTTAGAGCCTGGGAAAGGCGGCGGGGGTTCAGGGAGGGGGGTCTGTCTTCCACCCCCTGCAGAAATGATCAAGTGGCTTTTCAGCCACTCAAATCACTTCTGCTGGAAAGAGAATCGCCGGCTGATAATTTTCATACCAGGATGATGCCTGCAGGTGCAAACATCATCCCGGTATAACCACTGCAAACCCCAGGGCGTCCATGGATGTCCTCCCGGCGGCCAGTAGTTAAAGAAAAAGGAGACCTGATTTAATGATCTGAATCATCCAAAATTGTTTAATCAGATTGGGTAGGTGTGGGTGATGACAATATAAATCACATAAAGTCTGATATGTTATGATGACAAATGTACATGATTTTGGAACGACCAAAAATATTGGGTGGGGTTGAATAATTAAAAAAATATTTTTAATTATGAATAATAATTAAAAAACAATGAAGAATTAAAAAATTAAAACAAGATTCTCTGCATTATTGAACCTGAAATCAAAATTGAGAAATCGAATAGATGTATAGGATGATATGAGAGTAACATTTGATGACTGGGTGCAGTTATCAGGTGTGATTAAAGTGATTGGGCGCCCACATTACAGAGGAAGTTGACACAGTTTGGCATCTTCTCCCTGGGCACTGGATGACCTTGTCCTAGCACTGATGTAATGTTTTCGTGATATATTGTAAGGCCTCATTCACACGAATATACTTAACGCGTACGCCCATGCGAAGGCCGACTTTGCCCACATGGGGATGCACAAGTGTTACGTTTATCCCCATGCAGGCAGTTCAATTGGGACACTGGTTGCATGGACACAGTCGCTGCTCCCAGATTGATCGCTGAGCAGGTGCGCGGCCCCGAGCGTAGACAGTGTGCGATCGGGGTCACACTCCTTCATAGCTATCAGATTGGGAGCCACAATTGACATGAATGGGACTACCTACATGGGGATTCACACTACACCTGCATCCTCGTGCAGGCAAACATGGCCCTCACACAGGCGCATGCTTAAAGAATATGTAAACCCAACATTTCATATTCCTGATATATGCCTGCTGTACCATGTACTTGTATGAGAAAGTATCCTGCTCTCTTTGTATTGCTTCCTTTATGTGAAATCCCTGGTGTTCCTGCTTTCCTATTAAAAACTGAACACGCTAAGCAGGAGAGCACATCATGGTCAGTTCTATAACTGTGCTAAGAACTAAGCCTGCTCTCCTCCACTGATCAGAGTTATCCTGACATGCCACCCTTGCACAGCCATTCACTTGGAAGACCAGTGTGCTGCAGTTTCTCCTCCTTCAGCTCTCTGAGCATATTCAGCTGAGAAGTGAGGGTATGTGATCACTTATATATAGAAAAAAACGGGGAAAAATAATAAAATGGGGTTGATTTACTAAAACGAGAGAGTGCAAAATCTGGTGCAGCTGTGAATGGTAGCCAATCAGCTTCTAACTTCAGCTTGTTCAATTAAAGTGGATATAAACCCATGTAAATCCTGTCATCCTTTCTAAACCACTGCCATAGGGGTTATCTATAAGGATATACATGTCTCCTGCATGTATCTTTACCTGTCAAATGTCTCCCCTCTGTCTGTTCTGAGACCCGAAAAACTGCAGATTCTGTGGGCGGGTCTGTTGTCTGGAGCTCGGTGGGTGGAGTCGTGATGTCAGTAGACTCCCCGCCCACCTCTACACTCCCCTTGTCAATATGCATTTTCTCCTGTGTATTTCTTACACTGAACTTCTGCTATGATCTCTAACATCCAGTGAAAAGACAGGAAAGTAACCACATGACTTCAGCATACCAAATCATGCTGAGGTGTGGAACAGCCAATCCTTGCAGAGCTGCTGAAGAAAGGAGTGGGGGGTGGGAATTAAAAAATAATGCATGTCTTAGGCTAGTGCACGAGATATGTAAATCACCTGTCACTCACAGCAAGGGGGAGGATTTGACAAAGTTTTTCTCAGTTTGTCAAGATTTATCTCACTGAACAATAAAAGAGGATTGCTCAGAGCTGGATTAACTCTTTGTGGCAAGACTGGGTTCAAATGATAGGAAATCTTATACTCTACAATATGATATTTTATATATATATATATATATATATATATATATATATATATAAAAAATTCGGGTTTACATCCACTTTAAGCTTTGACAAAAAAAGAAAAAACTGGAAGCTGATTGTTTTTTATGCAGACAAAGTGAATTAAGTCCATATATCAAAAGATTTGACAAAACCAATGATGGAAAGAAAAAAAGTCCAATGAAAAGACAAAATTCAAAGTTCATCCACCTTCACCAAGGGAGAGAAGAGGAGGAAAAGGAGGTGTGGGGGGAGTCCCCAATTGTGGATGAATCCCACTCAGTATATGAGTGCCCTTACTGGTGGACCCCCTAAATAGCAAGGTCTTACACGCAGGCAGATTAAGCCCTCTGTGGGGACAGATAGATCTCCCGTGTCAGCGGAATCTTCATAGGGTGTTCAGACCTCCTCCGTGGTACTCAAAAAGAAAGAAAGCTGGAACTCCAATCTAGGGGTAACACACTCTGACCGAAAGTCACGAGTGCAGAGGAACAAGGAACTCCCAATAGTGAGATATAGTATATAAAAGCCTTTATTGCTTTAAAAAAAGACAAGCGGGAACAACCACGTAATACATTAAAAATAGCCGACAAGCTTAAAAGCAACAGTGTGTTTGTTGCTTTTAAGCTTGCCGGCTATTTTTAATGTATTACGCGGTTGTTCCCGGACCCTTTTTTCCCCACAAATAGAGCTTTCTTTTGGTGGTTGACCGCACTCCCAGGTATGAAGCAGTGATAATTACTTTATTGAAGATAAAAATCCATCAAGATACATCATAAGAAATCATGAGACCTCTATGCAGGCATGTGAAAGTGTAGCGCTATAAAACCTAAATAAACTTAGAGATAATGAAATCAGTGTCAAAATCCTAATAACAAGAGTTATAAAACAGAAATAGCAGGTCATGAAATAATAATTCAGTGAAGAAATCACAATTCAAGGGATATATATATAGATACGATATGTTCATATCCTGTGCAAAATATATAGTACAATATACATGTGCATACTGGTGATACAATTATAAATGAAAGGGAAGTCTCCAAGGTGAATTAAAGTGCCGAAATACCCAATTAAAAATAAATTTTGAATAGAAGCGACAGTCCAGGCATATGTTAGTAAAAACTAATATAAATTAAAATCCAAAGATGTAAGGAAAATCCTCGGACGTCTGGACGGATCTTTGAAACCAACAGCGTTACAGGGGAGGCTAGAATAGTGAAGGAGCCACCACCAAGGGTCTTAGGAGGCTTACCTGATGTTCTTGATTTGGGGAGGCTTATGCCACCCAAGTCGCAAAGGCTTTTAAACCAGCTGGTTAGCAGGGTACATCTCCTTGGACAGCCACAATGGATCCTAGGTCAGGACAACAGCTTGGCACCAACGATCACATGCGGCGGCATAAGGATAATGCTCCGATGGGGGGCCACAAACAGGTGTTCACATACCTGTCCCGGATATGAAGGAGGATCTTACCTGTGAGTTCAGCTGTTGTCCTAATCAGAGGAGGATCTTCCTCCTCTGTTGTCCTGACCTAGGATCCATCGTGGCTGTCCAAGGAGATGTACCCTACCGTATCTATATATATCCCTTGAATTGTGATTTCTTCACTGAATTATTATTCATGACCTGCTATTTCTGTTTTATAACTCTTGTTATTAGGATTTTGACACTGATTTCATTATCTCTAAGTTTTTTTAGGTTTTATAGCGCTACACTTTCACATTCACATTTATTGCTTGGGTCTATAGCTGTGTTGGCTGCTGTTCTACCTATATTACACATAGCGCTGTATTTCTCCTTTATACATCTCTATGCAGGCACGGCAAGATTAACGCGTTTCACAAATCGAGGTTCACTTTGACTAAGCGAACCTTGATTCAAAATCATCACAGCTTCATACACCTGGGAGTGTGCGGTCAACCTTTCTTGAATCATTGGCTCTTATTCAGGCTGCGGACTGGACCTGCACCATAATGTTGAAGGGAGCATTCATTCCCACCTTGAGCGGCACAGCTCTGTCTTTGTATCAATTTTCTTTTGGTGGCATTTGATCATCTCTGAGGTTTTAATTTTTTGCGCTATAAACAAACAAAAAAAAAAAAGACTAACAATTTTGAAAAAAAAAAAATATATATTTTTTTACTTTCTGCTATAAAACATATCCAATAAAAAATCCAAGTCACAAGTGCAGAGGAACAAGGAACTCCAATAGGACTGCCCATAGGCACAGCCAAGTCTTTTTTTTCTGCCTAGTGTCCTACTCCTGTAGGGGGCGGTATAACCCTATGGTTCTGAATAATGAAACGCTGTGTCTGTCAATGAACTCCAAGAAATTGGTTTTACGGTAAGTCAAAAATCGCCTTTTTCTTCTAGATCTACAGGTAGGATTTTTAGGAGGTTAACAGAAAAGAAAGTAATTGGAATAGTATGTAGTGCCTAGGGAAAGACGTTTTCCTACTTGCAATTTATAAGTCTGTTGGGGCAGCCATACCAATAAGACTCTACATACACAAGCATCAAAAATAGTGCATGGGGAGCACTCCCAGCACTTTCCAAGAACCCGCCATGCACCAAGGGTGAAAGGATGTATTATACTGAATGGTTCAGTGCAAACAAGCACATTACAAAGTGTTTAATTCTGTGCACACTCAGATATCAGGCATTGATGCTATCCCAGTCCATGGCTCCCCTGAGTGACACCAGCTCTCCCAATGGTAGAATCTCAAAACACAAATGCTTTGTGCATCAAGTGCTCACGTGTACAAGCCCTTATCAGCAGATTTGGTTGTACTAAATGTATGCTTCCACAATTTAACTTCTCTCTCTCTGCCATTTGAAATATGCAGGCTATGCCATACTAAAGTGCACCTGTGCCTAGATTATGGACAAAAAAAACGATTTACATATTAACCTCTTAGCGACCGCCCCACGTGCTCTGGCTCTGTGCCTGATCACGTACCTAGTACTTGATCTGACACTTCCAGGTATGGGACGTCGTGCGCACCGCCGGCAACCTGCTCCCGTTGTGATTGGACACAGTGGGAGCCAATCAGTGGGTCTGGAGGTCGCAATGTTCGCTTGGGAGACCGGCAGAATGGCGGTCTGCTTATGTAAGCAAGGCAGACAGCTGTTCTGTGAGAGGGGAATGTACCGATCCTGTGTTTCTGCTAAGCAGGAACACAGATCTTTACCTTCCCCCAGTCAAAGCACCCCCCCCCCCCCAACAGTTAGAAAGCACTCCCAGGGAACACACTTAAACCTTTAATGGCCCCTGATGTTAACTCCTTACCTGCCAGTGTCATTAGTATAGTAACAGTGTGTATTTTTAGCACTGATCACTGTATTAGTGTCACTTATGCCCCATACACACGGTCGGATTTTCCGATGGAAAATGTGTGATAGGACCTTGTTGTCGGAAATTCCGTGTGTGGGCTCCATCACACATTTTCCATAGGAATTTCCGACACACAAAGTTTGAGAGCAGGCTATAAAATTTTCCGACAACAAAATCCGTTGTCGGAAATTCCGATCGTGTGTACACAATTCTGACGCACAAAGTGCCACGCATGCTCGGAATCAAGCAGAAGAGCAGCACTGGCTATTGAATTTCATTTTTCTCGGCTCGTCATACGTGTTGTACGTCACCGCGATCTTGACGTTCTGAATTTCCGACCAACTTTGTGTGACCGTGTGTATGCAAGTTTGAGCCAACATCCGTCGGAAAAAAACGATAGATTTTGTTGTCGGAATGTCCGATCAATGTCCGACCGTGTGTACAGGGTATTAGTGTCAGATTTGTCTGCTGCAATGTCGCAGTCTCGCTATAGGTCGCTGATCGCCGCCATTGCTAGTAAGACATAAAAATATCCCATAGTTTGTAGATGCTATAACTTTTGCACAATCCAATCAATATACACTTATTGGTATTTTTTTTACCAAAAACATTTAGCAGAATACATATTGGCCTAAATTTATGAATTAATTAGATTTTTTACATTTTTTATTGGATATGTTTTATAGCAGAAAGTAAAAAATATATATATTTTTTTTTCAAAATTGTCGGCCTTTTTTTTTTTTTTGTTTATAGCGCAAAAAATAAAAAACACAGAGATGATCAAATACCACCAAAAGAAAACTGATACAAAGACAGAGCTGTTCTGCTCCAGCTGGGAATGAATGTTCTCTTCAACCTTGTGGTGCAGGTCCAGTCCGCAGCCTGAATAAGAGCCAATGATTCAAGAAAGGTTTACCACCCTCCCAGGTGTATGAAGCTGTGATGATTTTGAATCATCACTCCCACGTTGCCCCCCCCCCCCCCCATATAATACTTACCTGTTATGTCCAAAACTAAAAAAGTACACTTCTGCAGAGATCTGACATTGGATATACAAAGGCAAACAGTACAGCACGAACGTAGTGACGTACTACGTGGTTTTTCAGCTCTTTAGCGCCACCCTTTGGGCTCCTTCTGCTAATTTTGTGTTAGTAGAAGTTTGGTTAGTGTTGATTTGCGCTTTTCAGTTTGTTTTTGAATGGCCGTTCGTCAACCAGCCATGTTGTGGAATCGGAGGAGATAACGTGTTATTTATTATTGGCCTTGGAGTTATTGCTTTGACATTATTTTTTTTGGTTGAATAATAATGATTTGATTTGGTATATTTTCTATATTTTTTGGATGCATAGAATGCACTTTTTGGTTCTGTTGGCTAATTTTATTTGTTTTCTTTTTTTAATGCACAATAAAAAAATTGTGGAGAATAATACTTGGCTGTATGTTTTACTTCAAATGACAGTTTGGGAGTAGGCAGTTACATTTAAAAAAATACAATGTCAAATTGACAAGGGACACCAACATAGTTGTATCTTTGATCTTAAAAACTACAGGATAATGGTGTTGTGGTAACTTGCCCCCCCAAAAAAAACTATATATATATATATATATATATATATATATATATATATATATATATATATATATATATATATATATATATATATATATATATATATATATATATATATATATATATAATTATTCTTGATATCACTGGGAAAAAAAAGCCTTTGAAAATTAGTTTGCAATAACTCCATCAGTATCACCAGCAAAGCAGCTTCATTATTATCCCATTAAAGAAGAAGAGAATTGTGCGCTGCATTTCGTGATTTCATAATTTGCCGCGTCACGAATGTTAATTCTCCATTACGAATGCTAGTTTACAAGACCGACCGAGCATGCGTGTTTCTACTTTGGACTTTTGTCCAACGGACTTGTGTGCACACTTTCGGAAAATCTGACAACACACCTGCCATCCAACATTTGTCCGCGGAAAATCCGACAACAATTGTCCGATGAAGCGTATACACGGCCGCATTTTCCCCCAACAGCCTGTCATCATGCATTTCCCATCGGCAAATCCGATTGTGTGTACAAGGCTTAAGTCTTAGGACTAAAATGGCATTTTAGTTTTAGTCCCATTTTAGTCTTCTGCAATTGTTTTAGTTTTAGTCATATTTAGTCGACTAAATCTCCAGGGCATTTTAGTCGACTAATGCTGCGTACACACGGTCGGACTTTTCGTCTACAAAAGTCCGACGGACGCCGACGGACCAAAGCTGGCTGACAATCCGATCGTGTGTGGGCTTCTCCGGACTTTCAGCTGACTTTTTCAGCCGCAAATCTGACGGACTTTAGATTTGAAACATGCTTCAAATCTTTACGTCGTAACTACGCCGGACCCAGAAATCTGCTCGTCTGTATGCTAGTCCGACGGACAAAAACCCACGCTAGGGCAGCTATTGGCTACTGGCTATCAACTTCCTTATTTTAGTCCGGTGTACTTCATCACGTACGAATCCGTCGGACTTTTGTGTGATCGAATGTAGGCAAGTCCGTTCGTTAGAAAGTCTGCCGCAAGTCCGCCAAAAGCCTGTCGAAAGTCTGTCGGACGGGCTGTCGGACTTTTGTAGCCAAAAAGTCCGACCTCATTTTAGTCGTCTAAAATCTAATTGGTGTAGTTAAATTGTAATGTATTTAAGTTTTTTTTCTCTACAATTTCCAAACTCATTATATACTGCTGGAGTGAAAAATTGAATATGTTATTATTTATGGTATTGAGGTATGAACATACACTACAGACCAATGTTAATTTTGAGTTCAAAATTTCAATTTAGTTTTAGCCTTATGCCCCGTACACACGGTCGGACTTTCCGACGGAATATGTGCAATCGGAGCTTGTTGTCGGAAATTCCGATCGTGTGTGGGCTCCATCGGACTTTTTCCATCGGAATTTCCAACACACAAAGTTTGAGAGCAGGCCATAAAATTTTCCGACAACAAAATCCGATCCTTTAAATTCCGATCGTGTGTAGACAAATCCGACGGACAAAGTGCCACGCATGCTCAGAATAAATTAAGAGACGAAAGCTATTGGCTACTGCCCTGTTTATAGTCCCGACGTACATGTTTCAGAACGATCGGATTTTCCGACAACTTTGTGTGACCGTGTGTATGCAAGACAAGTTTGAGCCAACATCCGTCGGAAAAAATCCATGGATTTTGTTGTCGGAATGTCCGATCGATGTCCGACCGTGTGTACAGGGCATAAGTCTTTTGACTAAAATGGCATTTTTTTTTTAATCCCATTTTAGTCATTTCGATTGATTTTGTTTTAGTCATATGTTAGTCGACTAAAATGGTATTAAGTTAGTAGACTAAAATGTTTTTAGTTGACGAAATTGCCACTGCTTTTCTGTATCCTTGTTTGTTCCAGAAAACTGTATAAATTTTGTGACTAAAATTAGCAGCTCTCCTGCATAAATCAGCATTTTATTTAGCTGGCCCTTTAATTCCGTATTTGATGGGTGTGTACGATCTTCCTTTCTGCCGTTTAGTAAGTAAACTAATGCAAATCTGCTTTTAAGTTAGAACAAAAAAAAAAAAAAAAAATGTATGTTGCCATATGCTTAGCGTGGCTGCCTCATTAAAACGGCAATATTTGTTCATCAAGCTTAATTTTCCAAAGATTTGCAAATGCCTTTCTATTAAAAGCTCTATTATGTGTCAGGTGCTGATGTCAACTGCCAAGCCAAGGACAAGGCAACTCCATTATTCATCGCCGCTCAGGAAGGCCATGAGAAATGCACAGAGCTATTACTGAGCAAGGGAGCCGATCCAAACCTCTACTGCAATGACGAGGCCTGGCAGCTGCCAATACACGCAGCTGCACAAATGGGACGCAGCAAGTAAGTTGTCTGATATTTGGGTTTAATTAAGGAGTTTAGCAATCACATAAGGTAATTAGAAATTTTGATTGTTTCCTGTAAAACTGTAATTTCTACTACATTCTGGCTAAATATTTTTTAATACATCCGAATCATTTGGGGTGTTGTAACGGGCACATGTGTTGCACCATGCTAATAGGTATTTAATGATGGAAGCATTTTAAATTTTTTGGCAAAAACGATCTACGGATTACATTTCGGTATCACAGATGAGACAGACTGGGGCAAAACGAGAGAGGATTCTAATGGAAAGGGTATTTAATATTTTGTGTCTAAAAAAAAATAGAGCAAGAAAACCGTGGTCGTGTTTTTATTGTGGTTGTCCTTTGCTTTTACATTGAAGGGAGATGTGAGAAAATACCATATCATATAGCAGTACCAAACTACCTCTTTGTTATTTATATATTAAAGAAGAACTCCAAACATATAGAATAGGTCCACATTAAAGGGGTTGTAAACCCTCAAGGTTTTTCACCTTAAAGCGGAGTTCCACACAAAAATGGAACTTCCGCTTTTCGGAACCCTCCCCCCCTCCGGTGTCACATTTGGCACCTTTCAGGGGGGAGGGGGGTGCAGATACCTGTCTAAGACAGGTATTTGCACCCAATTCCGGCATAGACTCCCATGGGAGTCTACGCCTCTTCCCGTCCCCACCGCGCTGTCTGCTGGGAACACACAGCTCCCAGGAGAGAGCGGGGACCACTTGGGACGCACAGCGTGACTCTCGCATGCGCAGTAGGGAACCGGGAAGTGAAGCCGCAACGCTTCACTTCCTGATTCCCTCACCTAGGATGGCGGCGGCAGCTGCCGAGAACCGGGCGGGTTCTCGGCGTCCCCTGCCGACATCGCTGGACCCTGGGACAGGTAAGTGGCCATGTATTAAAAGTCAGCAGCTGCAGTATTTGTAGCTGCTGGCTTTTAATATTTTTTTTTTTTGCAGTGTGGGTGAACCCCCGCTTTAATGCATTCTATGTATTAAAGTGAAAAACATCCTGTGATGCAGCTGCCCCCCCCCCCCAAAGCCCCCCTTTTACTTACTTGAACCCGGTCTTTCCAGTAAAGGAGATGAGCACACCAGCTCCAGCCGTTGTCTCGGGTCCTGAGTAGATCGATTGATAGCAGCGCAGCCATTGGCTCCCGCTGCTGTCAATCAAATCCAATGACGCGGGGGGCCGGGCTGAGTCTTGCTGCCTGTGTCAATGGACCCAGCAGCAGGACACGGGAGCGCGCCCGCACAAGTGCCCCCCCGAGGTAGAGCAGCTCTCCAACGGGTCACTCGAGAAGAGGAGGAGCCAGGAGTGCTGTTGAGGGACCCTAGAAGAGGAGGACCGGGGCCACTCTGTGCAAAACCAACTGCACAGAGGAGGTATGACATGTTTGTTTAAAAAAAAAAAAAAAAGCTTTACATTTCCTTTAATGCAGCTCTGCAATCATTATTACATCATCAAAGTGGTTGTAAACCCTTAGGCCCCATTCACACCTGAGCGTAGCGGTTTTGAGCGCTTTTCACGCGTATTTGCGCGTTTCCATGCATCATTTTCCGGCGTTTTTTTTATTAGCCAATAGGAAAAATGATCATCTGTTTCATCATTTGTTGCTATGTTTTTAGATTTTTTTTCATCTGCTTCCTGGGTAAAAAACGCCCAAATCTGCCCGATTCGAGCGATCCAGAACTTGTTTGAGCTTCAGTCGGGCTTCAGGCGACTTGGAGTGGAGATGTGAACCATCTCCATAGAGAATAATAGATTTTTTCCACTCAAGCGTTTTGTAGCTTCAGGCTACATATACCCAGTGAAGTGACTGGCCTCAGACGATGCACATAGATGAAACAAATCTTCCTACATAAGTTGTACCTGTTTATCTGCAGTCTTCTCTTCTCTACATATAAAGTGCACAATTTATAAAGCTTGTCTGAGCTGTCAGAAAAAAAGGGGTTCAGAGAGCTGAGCTGAAGTTCTATTCTGCAGAACTCGTTGAGGAGAGCTCTGAGAGCTGATTGAAGGAAAGGGACAACCCCCCCCCTTTTCACACAGTACACAACACCATAGCTGAGGCTGTCATCAGAGGCTGTGTGCTGGAGCTCCCTCCCCCATCACCTTTTTTTTCTCAGTGTCAGGAAAACTTGTCAGAAGGGATTCATGCTGATAGCAGAGGAAGGAAGCATCAGACAGAAATGACACTTAGAGCCCTTAACTGAGACAAGTACACACTATCGAGGGATATGCTCTGTTCATATTTCATTACTGAGGTTTACAACCAATTTAAAGTGGAACTTCACTTGAAATCAAAATTTCTGCTCATCTCCCCCTTCCCCTTCCTCTTTAAATTTTTCTTTTTTGGAGTGTGTACCTATTTTGTCCTACTTATAAAAGGGCCCGAATTCTTATAGCTCAGATGATGTTTGAGAATATACACTAGATTTATAATTAGACCAAACAATAGGGCTTTGTTGGACAATAATAATAATTGTATGTTTTTGAACATGTGATTACAGGATTCTGGACATGCTGATATCAGTGACCGATCGTGTTTGTGGCACGGGGAAGAGTCAGGTCAGTCCGGTGTACTCTGCAGTCTATGGAGGACACCAGGAATGCCTGGAGATGTTACTGGCTAGAGGATACAGCCCGGAGGCTCAGGAGTGCCCAATGTTTGAATGTAAATCACCAATGTGTATGGCTGTTCAAAAGGGGTACAGTACTTTTTTTTTTTTTTTTAAAGAATACATGCTAATTAAACACCAGTATAGTTCTCCTTTCCTGCCCACAATCTCCCTCACCAGATGCATACTTACCAGATGCAAAGCCCTTCTGTGCACTGACTCTGCCTGGGCAGTAGTGTCCCATAGACCAGTGATTCTCAACCAATGTTCCTCCAGAGGTTGCTAGAGGTTCCTTCAGCATTGGGCCATTTCTGCTTCTCGGATAAGTTCCCACCGACACCATTGATCTTTTTAGCTATCTGTAAGGAGGTAATTCTTCCCAATGACCACAAGTGTAAGGACCATTCTTCCCACTGACCATCACACTATTGTATCATGAGTTGTAGATTTCAAATTTTTAGCAGGGTTTCCCCGAGAGAGAGAACTATTTCAAGGGTTCCTCTGTGTTGAAAAGGTTGAGAAAGGCTCCCATAGACATTTATAAGGCACCTCCCATTTTAAGCATAGCCCCATAGAGGTCCATTGGGGCCTACAGCACAGGTGTAGCCAGTGTTTAGAAGATGTTTGGGTTGGGATGTAAACTATAGGGGTGGTCCCGGATGAAGCTGAATATGCATCTGGGGATGGGAAAAGGTGAACTGGTTTAGGTCTGGTAAGGGGAACAAAAATGATACCTGCACATATTCTTCCTTATAGTGTCAATATATACTGTATATATATACTGATTATCAGGCAGATTTGTATGGGATGACATATGCTGTGAAAACTGTAAACCGCAGGGGTTGATTAGCTAAAAGTGGAGAGCGCAAAATCTGGTGCAGCTGTGCATGGTAGCCAATCAGATTGTAACTTCAGCTTGTTCAATTAAGCTTTGACAAAAAAACCTGGAAGCTGAATGGTTTTTATGCAGAGCTGCCCCAGATTTTGCACTTTTACAGTTTTTAGTAAATCAACCCTTATGTCAGACAGGGTTTTTATTGCACTTGCATAAGTAGAACATTGGTATTTGTCAAGTAGAAATGAACAGGCTGCACACTGATGCCGACGCTGATGTAATACCAGTTTTAATATAATAAGTAGAGGATTCACATCTCTTGTTTTAATCATGTAAACTGAGTTTACACAAGTACAGGGGCAAACATCACTTCACTTCTGTGGCTGGATGTACGCCCCACCTGCGGCACCTCTAGCACGGGAAAACGCTATGAATTTTACTTTAGGCTTATTTAAGCACTTCCTGTCCGCCATACATTTATAAATGTCCTCAGACGGGAAGGATGAAATCTCAGTCATCACTGTAGCTGCAGCAATGTTCAAGATATCATCTTTCAGTGCCAGTGATTCCCTACAAAATAAAAGTAATCCTAGCGGCTAACAAGCCACTGGATTACTTTTACAGTAGGCAGTCACACCCCTCTGCTATCGGGGAGCCTGGCAAGGAATGCGTCCGGCAGCATCTGGCTGTGGGCATACAGTGAGAGGATGTTGTTCCTCCCACTGTGTGATAGAGCTGCACGATTCTGTCCAAAATGAGAATCACGATTTTTTTTTTTTTTGCTTAGAATAAAGATCACGATTCTCGCGGCGTAAAATCTTTCACATTATACAAAAAAATTGGGCTAACTTTACTGGTTAGTTTTTTTTTTTTTAATTCATTAAAGTCATTTTTTCCAAAAAAATTGCATTTGAAAGACCGCTGCGCAAATACAGCGTGACATAAAATATTGCAACAACCACCACTTTATTCTCTAGGGTCTCTACTAAAAAAAATGTATATAATGTTTGGGGGTTCTAAGTAATTTTCTAGCAAAAAAAAAAAAAATTATATTAATTTGAAACCAACAAATGTCAGAAAAAGGTTTAGTGTTTAAGTGGTTAAACTTTCCTCATTTACACACTGAAGTCTATTCCTTTGACAAATTGTTACAATGTTTAGACTTAGTTCCACTACTAAAGAATGTTGTGATTCTTGGCAGACTGCCTGTTTTTTTTTTTCTTCCTGTCTTTTGAGGGCTGTGGCTTCAGCAGAGCAGAGAGAATTATCTGCATAGAAAGAATCTGGAAATACTTTTGTCAAGATCGCAGTGGGAAAAAATTGCGATAATGATTCTTAACGATTAATTGTGCAGCTCTACTGTGTGACATCAAAAACCAGAAGCGACAACGATTTAGTCACTTCTAGTTTTGGTTCCTTGTTTACCTAGCCATTAACGGCCAGTAAAGCAGCCGATCAGACCGATCTGTGTCTGATCAGCTGCATTGGAGGCCAGAGGAGAGATCTGGGATCTAATAGACCCCAGATCTCTCCATGCAGAGGACCTGTCATGGCCCATGCTATTACACGGGATGTTGTTTATCCCTTCTATGGGCAATAAAGTTGATAAAAAAAAAAAAAAATTAAAAGGTACAGCATTAAAAAAAAAAAAAGTAAAAAAAGTAAATCTCCCCCGTGCTCACTTACAAATGTGGATACGCACGTAGGTCCTGCAAGCATATGTAAATGGTGATCATACCACACCTGTGAGGCTTCAGAGCGAGAGCAATCATTTTAGCACCAGACCTCCTGTGTAACTCTAAACTGGTAACCTGTAAAGGCTTTTAGAACGCTGCCTATGGAGATTTTTAAGTACTGTAACTTGGCGCCGTTCCACGGGCAGATGCAATTTTAAAGCATGACATGTTTGGTATCTATTTACTCCTCACAACATTATCTTTTATATTTTACCAAACATTTGGGTATTATATTGTGTGAGTTTTGTGCATTAAAATTCATTTTTTCCTAAAAGTTTGCGTTTAAAAAACCACTGCGCAAATATCTTGTGACACAAAAATATGCAACGCCTGCCATTTTATTTTCTAGGACCTCTGCTTAAAAAATATATAATGTTTGGGGGTTCTAAGTTTTTTTTTCTAGAAAAGAAAATTATGTTTTTTTACATGTAGGAGAGGAATGTCAGGATTGGCACGGACTGGAAGTGGTTAAGCCTGCAAATGGTCATGTTCATGAGGCTTTATCATTTGCCTGTGACTGGATAATGGAAGAAGGAGCAGCAGACTGATGAGTTCATGTCTCTGTCACTTTGCTCTCTCTGCCTATTAATATGCTCCTTGTTAGCACATGAGCAATGCAGCTCTACTGACTGACTCAATTCACTTCTTCTTCTCTCTCTCTCCCCTGTATATGAACTATGGACTCGGGAGTGCGCCCGCAAGGTAACCCCCTCGGGGAAGCGCTTCTCCTAGGGGGTTATCAGATGTGGGGAGGAGCCGCGAGAGCCACCGGGGGACCCTAGAAGATCAGGTTCGCGGCCACTCTGTGCAAAACGAGCTGCACAGTGGAGGTAAGTATGATATGTTTGTTATTTATTTATTTATTTATTTTAAATTTTACCTTTACAATCACTTTAACCACTTCCTGCCCGTATTACATCCTGAACTTGAAGTGGAGATATCTGGATGATGTCTGCAGCTACAGGCATCATCCAACATGTACATGTGAGCGCTACATTCAACCAATATAAAACAGTTGGAGCCCCCCAAAAAATACATATATTGCTCTAATACAAAGAAAATGAATGACTGAAGGGTGGTTACATAACTTAATAAAGAGAATATAAATAAAAATAAAATTATAAATTTATGCTAATCAGCATGAGTCTAAAATGCTAAAGTCCAAGATGAAACTAAAACTGAATTAGTCCATAGAAAACAACTGTAGAAGGCAGCCCTGTAGATTAGGATGAAGCAATTCTCTGGGTACTGAAGGAGAAAAACAACAATGGCGCCACTCTAAGTGTAGTATTAAAAACAAATTTAATGTATCTTTAAAATCAAGTACTCACAAGGGTACAAGTAAACGGGCGTGCAAAGAGTGAGATAATCATGCCAGGTGTCCCAGATGAGGTATAGAGTCACATCGTGCGGTGGCGTTCTATTCTTCTGACAGGATGCGCTGCTGTTTACTTGCTGTGTCCTGTCGCTGGAACGCGCTGTGTACAATCCGGGGAGCGGGGTCACTTCCGGGTCTGTGCTGGGATAGCGTCGCCTATCCCAGCACAGACCCGGAAGTGACCCCGCTCCCCGGATTGTACACAGCGCGTTCCAGCGACAGGACACAGCAAGTAAACAGCAGCGCATCCTGTCAGAAGAATAGAACGCCACCGCACGATGTGACTCTATACCTCATCTGGGACACCTGGCATGATTATCTCACTCTTTGCACGCCCGTTTACTTGTACCCTTGTGAGTATTGATTTTAAAGATACATTAAATTTGTTTTTAATACTACACTTAGAGTGGCGCCATTGTTGTTTTTCTCCTACAGGCATCATCCAGCTACCTTTCTTTAAGCAATTCCCTTCAATGTAAAAGCCATCCTAGTGGCTGATTAGCCGCTGGATTGCTTTTACAGGCAGTGGGAGGGGACATCCCCCCCTCTCCTCCCGCCACCCACCAGTGCCTCTTCGGGCTTTCCCGTGCGATCGGTCAGCCCGGGATCCAATGGCTGAGTTGACCATGGACAGGGTGGTCTCCGGCCATCTCTTTGACCTTGGGAGGCTGGAAGCGACGTCATTTCTGGCTCTGGCAGATGTAAACACTGCCATTTTATTCCCCTGCAAAGCAGAGATCATTTTTTTTTTTTTAATCTCATACTTTCCAGGGTAGAGGAGATATCTGCGGTCTCCATAAAGAGGACCTGTCAGGCTTATTTCTGTCACAAAGGATGTTTACATTTCTTTTGATAGGAATAAAAATGATAAAAAAATTACTGTATTTATTGGCGTATAACACTCACTTTTTCACCATTAAAATTGGGTGCAAATAGCGTGTGCGTGTTATACGCCAATACTTTAATTTTAGCTGCCTCGGAGGGGACAGGGAGGGGGGGCGGGACGAGCGCCGTCAGATTACATACAGCGAGAATCTCCTGTTTACTTGGCGGCATCTGTAATAAGAAGTCCCGTCTCTTGGGCCGCCTTTGGACCACTGTTCTGTCTATCATAGGAGATTCTCACTGTATGTAATCTGACGGCGCTCGTCCTGTCCCCCTCCCTGTCCCCTCTGGGCTGCAGATGGGCATCGATCAAGCTGCACTGATGGCAATGTTGAGGCTGCTGCATTGATGGCAATGGTGAGGCTGCTGCATTGATGGCAATGGTGAGGCTGCATTGATGTGGACTGATGAGGCTGCATTGATGGCACTTGTGAGGCTGCAGATTGGCACCGACCCTTATTTTGCTTCAAAGTTCCTTATTTAAAATTTAAGTTTTTTTTCCTGAAACTTCCCTCTTAAAATGAAAGTGCGTGTTATACACCTGTGCGTGTTATACGCCGATAAATACGGTAAGTGAAAATGTAAAAATAAAATTATAATAATTTTTTTTTTTTTTTTTTTAAAGCCCCCCCTCCCCCCCTTTTAAAGCGTGACATGTTGGGTATCTATTTACTTGGGGTAACATCATCTTTTATATTTTAACAAGATCGGGTTATGTATTGTGCTATTTTGCATTAAAATTTCACTAAGGTATGACATAAAAGAATTGCAGCGATTGCCTTTTTATTTTCTAGGGTCTCTGCTAAAAATATACATATCATGTTTGGGGGTTTCGAGTAACTTTCTAGCAAAAAAATACTGATTTTCACATGTAGGAGAGAAGTGTCAGCATTGGCCTAGGTGGGAACTGGTTAAAGTGATTGTAAGCAATCACCTTGTAAATCAACCCATTTAGTTTAAAATTTATACAAAGGCAGACATTTGTGTATGGATATAAAAAAAAAAAAAAAAAAAAATAATAATCATACATAAATACCTTTTTTTTTATAAATGATCACATTCCCTTTGTTCTCAGTTGCTTAAGAGCTGGGGGAGGAGAAACAGCAGAACACTGAGCTTCCCAGTGAAAGGATGTAAAGGGGAGGGGGGGGCGTGTCAAGACAAGTCTGGTCACTGGAGGAGAGCAGCCTTCCTTTTTCATACAAGTACATTGTACAGCAGCCACATATCAGGAATTTGAAATGCTGGGGTAACAATACCTGACCAACGAATGGGAAGCTACCCATAGGAGTTTAATTTTGCTTTTTTTTTTTTTTTTTTTTGTATGTACCCAGTTCTTTAATAAGCTGGACCAAAGTAAGATTATTGTATTGTACATCACTTTTATTTGTAGTTGAAAAATTACCAATAAAAACCATTGGAAAAGAAATGCTGGGGTAACAAACGCTTTAAAGAATAAATGCAATGATGTACTAAAGTGATTGTAAACCATCACCTTGTAAAACAACCTATTCAGGTTAAAATAGAAATAAAAGGTAAAATATTTTTGTATACATATAAAAAATAAATAAATACATTTTCCTTTTATATAAGTGATCACATTCCCTCTGTTCTCAGCTGCATAAGAGCTGGGGGGAGGAGAAACAGCAGCACACTGAGCTTCCCAGTGAAAGGCTATGTGGGGCGGGGGGTGTGTCATGACAAGTCTGATCATTGGAGGAGAACAGGGTGAATTCCCAGCACAGCTAGAGAACTGTGCTCTCATGCCTAGTGTGGTCAGTTTTTAATATGAAAAACTGAGGGACTGGCAGGAACACCGGGGATTTCACACAAAGGAAGCAATCTAAAGAGAACAGGATACTTTCTCATACAAGTACATGGTACAGCAGCCACATATCAGGAATATGAGGTGCTGGGGTAACAAACACTTTTAGGGCCAGTTTACACCACAGTGCAATTTTTTTTTAATCACACTCCCCCTGTCCTCAGCTGCATAAGAGCTGGGGGCGGAGAATCAGCAGTACACTGATCAGCCCAGTGAATGGCTGTGCAGGGGGGGGGGGGTGTCAGGACAAGTCTGATATTTGGAGGAGAGTGCCCTGAGTTCCCAGCATAGCTAGAGAACTGACCACCATGTGTTCTGCTTGGTGTGGTCAGTTTTTAATAGAAAAGCAAGGGGACTAAAGGGAACACCAGGGATTTCACACTTTGGAAGCAATTCATAGAGAACGGGAGACTTCATACAAGTACAAAGTACAGCAGACATGTATCAGGAATTTGAAATGCTGGGGTAACAAACACTTAATCCGCTTCAGCCCCGGAAGATTTTACCCCCTTCCTGACCAGAGCACTTTTTGCGATTCGGCACTTTAGCTGACAATTGCGCGGTCGTGCAACGTTGCCCACAAACAAAATTGACGTCCTTTTTTCCCACAAGTAGAGCTTTCTTTTGGTGGGATTTTGATCACCTCTGTGGTTTTTATTTTTTGCACTATGAACAAAAAAATAGCGACAATGTTGAAAAACCGCAATATTTTTTACTTTTTGCTATAATAAATACCCCCCAAAAATATATAAAAAAAACATTTTTTTCCTCAGTTTAGGCCGATCTGTATTCTACATATTTTTGGTAAACAAAATCACAATAAGTGTATATTGATTGGTTTGCACAGAAGTAATAGAGTCTACAAAATAGGGGATAGATTTATGGCATTTTTATTATTATTTTTTTTATTAGTAATGGCGGTGATCTGCGATTTTTATCGTGACTGCGGCATTATGGCGGACACATCGGACACTTTTTGACACTATTTTGGGACCATTGTCATTTATACAGCGATCAGTGCTATAAAAATGCACTGATTACTGTGTAAATGACACTGGCAGGGAAGGGGTAAACCACTAGTGGGTGATGAAGGGGTTGGGAGTGTATCCTAGGGAGTGATTCTAACTGTGGGGGGGATGGGCTATAACTCACATGACAGCGATCATTGCTCCCGATGACAGGGAGCAGTGATCTCTGCCTTGTCACTAGGCAGAACCGGGAAATGCCTTGTTTACATAGGCACTTCTGCGTTCTGCGACCTCGTGACACGATCGCTGGGAGACCGGCGGAAATCGAGTCCGCCGATCCCGCGGGAATGGTCACGCTGTGCGCGGCGTGCACGAGCCTGCTAGCCCCGCAAATTAAAGGGGACTTACAGGTACGCCCATTTGCCCACCGCTGCCATTGTGCCGACGTATATCAGCGTGCGGTGGTCAGTAAGTGGTTTAAAGAATACATTTAATGATGATATATTAACCACTTGCTTACTGGGTACTTAAACCCCCTCCTGCCCAGACCAATTTTCAGCCTTCAGCCTGCACTTTGAATGACAATTGCGCGGTCATACAACACTGTACTCAAATGAAATTTTTATCATTTTTTTCACACAAATAGAGCTTTCTTTTGGTGGTATTTGATCACCTCTGCGGTTTTTATTTTTTGTTAAAGATGGAATTTAAATTTTTTTATATATATATATATATATATATATATATATATATATATATATATATATATATATATATATATATATATATATATATATATATATATATATATATATATATGCGTTGTTATAAAATTTTGCAAACAGGTAATTTTTCTCCTTCGTTGATGTACGCTGATGAGGTGGCAGTGATGGGCACTGATAGGTTACACTGATAGGCAGCACTGCTAGGTGGCACTGATTGGCACTACTGGTGGGCATTGATAGGTGGCACTGGTGGGCAGGTGGCACTGGCAGGGGGTACTGGTGGGCTCAGATGAGGCATAATTGCCTCTTCCTCTTCGGGACCGCTGTCCCTTGCAGATAAGCCGGTGATTGGCTTTTTTTTCTCAGCGTGAGGACAAAAAAAAAAAAGATTACCGAGCTTTTGTTTACATCATATGATCAGCTGTCATTGGCTGACAGCTGATCACGTGGTAAGGGGTCGGGACCCGCCCCTTACTCGGATCAGTGATCACCCTAGTCTCAGTGACTCTGTGATCACAGCGCGCTCTGCAGGGGCCGCGCGAGGCGCGTGCACAGGGAAGGACGTCATATGATGGCCTCCCGGAAATTCAGGTCCGCCCTGTGGCCATCATTCAGCTATAGCGCAGACGGCAAGTGGTTATTGAATATAGATTCTAGTTTTGTGGGGTTATTTTCTGTCTGCCTTGACTCCAGGGCCTGATAAAAAAAAAAAAAACCTGAATCCTTTCATCCAATCAGATGTCCCCTTCCATTTACCATGAACTGCCGGAACAACAGAAGATTTATTTCTGATTGGTTACTTCGCCTTGCTCTGTTTGCTCTTCATTTTGTTAAATAATAGCCATTAACCAGTGTTGTCATGCGGGTACAAAATTAGCCGTCCTGGTTAAAATTATCCTTAGTCAGCGGCAAAGTTCTAGAACAAATACACACTTTGAACGGAAAACAAGAATCTATTATTTTGCGGAGAACGCTCTCATCAATACACTCACCGGGCCTCAAAAGTGATAAATGATCTGCCTAAATATTCCTCTGGGAAGCCTGACTGTTGAACAGACTTGTAAAACATAATTGCATTCAAGTTTCTACTCTTTCCAATAGCCGTTATCAACCTCCTCTGTCTCTGGAACTTGACATGATTCTATAATTGAATGAAGCCAGCGCTAAACTGACACTTTTTTGTTTTGTATCATATGGTGTGTGTGGCTGGGAGCGAGTCGGGGAGATCGGATTGTACCCGTGGTCACCTACTCACCTCTTTTTCATGTGCCTTTTTTTTTTTTTTTTTTTTTTTTTTACGTCACTTTTCATTTGATAGCCTGACAGCGATCTGACATGGTTCTAGGTGAAGTTATAAATAGGTACAGAATCGAGAAGCACGCATGTTTAGAGGAAATAGAATTGCAGAGCAAGCCTAATATTGAGCTTCATGCTGTCTCTGATGATATCAAAAGGATCTGGAGCAGTTAACACTTACATGACCAAAAGGGCCCTTGTAAGCCTTATGCTGCGTACACACTACCGGATTTTATGGCATACTTGGTCCTGCGGACCGGAGTCTGTCGGACAATTCGATCGTGTGTGGGCTCCAGCTGACTTTTTTTTCCCCAAATGTTCGACAGACCTAGAAATTAAACATGTTTCAAATCTTTTCAACGGACTCGAGTCTGGTCGAAAAATCTGCTCGTCTGTATGCTAGTCCAACGGACAAAAAACAACGCTAGGGCAGCTGACAGCTATTGGCTATGAACTTCCTTGTTTTAGTCCGGTCGTACATTATCACGTACGAATTCGTCGGACGTTGGTTGATCGTGTGTAGGCAAGTCCGTTCATTCGGAAAGTCCCTTTAAAAAGTCAGCCGGACAAAGTCTGCCGTAAAGTCCGCTTGTGTGTACGCGGCATTAGAGTAGACCAAAAAAAAAATACAGTAAAATGTACAGTTAAAAAAAAAAATTTCACCTGTTGGGGGTTCTGTAGCATTGTTATATTAACCACTTCCGGACCGCCCACCCTCGTTATACGTCGGTACTTTGAAGAGGGATATCGTTGTTATGGCAGCAGCTAGCCACCATAACCCCGGTATCCTCTTCTTCAACGAGCAATCTGCTTCAAGATAAAAGTGATCTCTGCGGCGGATTCGTCGCAAGATCACTTTTATAGGCGGCGGTAGAGAGCCCCCCTCCCGCCGCACTCCGGTGCCCTCCGCCACTTACCGGAGTCGTCGGTGGAGGTGATCGGATCCTTTCCCTAGTCTGACATGGAGATGAGTGAGAGGAAGATGGCCCCCACCCGTCTTCATATCGTTGCAGGGCGGAAGCGACGTCAAAAACTTCACTTCCGGCCATAGTTCTTAAAGGGCCATTTTTTTTGTATTTTTTAAAATGACAATTTTTTTTTTATTATTATTTTTATTTATTGCATTTTAGTGTAAATGTGAGTTTTGAGGTCTTTTTGACCCCAGATCTCATGTTTAAGACGTCCTGTTATGCTTTTTTCTTTTACAAAGGATGTTTACATTCCTTGTAATAGGAATAAAAGTGACACAATTTTTTTTTTTTTTAAAAGAACAGTGTAAAAATTAAAGTTAAAATAAATAAGAAAAAAAAAAGTTTAAACGCACCCCGTCCTGACGAGCTCGCATGCAGAAGCGAACGCATACGTGAGTAACGCCCGCATTTGAAAACGGTGGTCAAACCACACATGTGAGGTATCACCGCGATCGTTGGAGCAAGAGCAATAATTCTCGCCCTAGACCTCCTCTGTAATTCAAAACATGCAACCTGTAGAATTTTTTAAACGTCGCTTATGGAGATTTTTGAGGGTGAATTTTTTTGCTAAAAAATTGCGCTTGTAAGACCGCTGCGCAAATACGGTGTGACAGAAAGTATTGCAACAACCACCATTTTTTTCTCTAGGGTGTTAGGGAAAAAATGTATAATGTTTGGGGGTTCCAAGTAATTTTCTAGCAAAAAAAAACAGTTTTTAACATGAAAAACAACACATCTCAGAAAGCGACTTGGTCCTTAATCACTTAAAGACCAAGCCTCTTTTTCAGACACGGTGTTTACAAGTTAAAAACACGTTTTTTTTTTTGCTAGAAAATTACTTAGAACCCCCAAACATTATATATTTTTTTCTAACACCCTAGAGAATAAAATGACACTCATTGCAATACTTTTTGTCACACCGTATTTGCGCAGCGGTCTTACAAGCGCACTTTTTTAGGAAAAAATTCACTTTTTTTGAATAAAAAAATAAGACAACAGTAAAGTTAGCGCAATTTTGTTAATATTGTGAAAGATAATGTTACGCCGAGTAAATTGATACCCAACATGTCATGCTTAAAAATTGCCCCCGCTCGTGGAATGGCGTCAAACTTTTACCCTTAATCTCCATAGGCGACGTTTAAAAAATTCTACAGGTTGCATGTTTTGAGTTACAGAAGAGGTCTAGTGCTAGAATTATTCCTCTCGCTCTAATGATTACGGTGATGCCTCACATGTGTGGTTTGACCACCATTTTCAAATGAAGGCGCTACTCACGTATGCTTTGCTTCTGCACGCGACCTCGTCAGGACAGGGTGCGTTTTAAACTTTTTTTTTTTTTTTTTTTTTATTTATTTTAACTTTTATTTTTACACTGTTCTTTTAAAAAAAAAAAAATTGGGTCACTTTTATTCCTACTACAAGGAATGTAAACATCCCTTGTAATAGAAAAAAGCATGACAGGTCCTCTTAAATATGAGATCTGGGGTCAAAAAGTCCTCAGATCTCATATTTGGACTTAAATGCAAAAAAAAATTGTCATTTGAAATAATGACAACAGAAAAATGGCCCTTTAAGACTTCTGGGTGGAAGTGATGTTTTGACGTCGCTTCCGCCCTGCTATGGTATGGAAACGGGTGGGGGCCATCTAATGCCGTGTACACACGACCGGACTTTTCAACAGCCAAGGTCCGACGGAACGAATCCGTCGGACAATTCGATTGTATGTGGGCTATATCAGACCTTTTCTGTCGAAAAATCTGACGGACTTCAGAAATAGAACATGTTTCAAATCTTTCCGACGGACTCGAATCCTATCGGAAAATCCGTTTGTCTGTATGCTAGTCCAACGGACCAAAAACGACGCAAGGGCAGCTATTGGCTACTGGCTATGAACTTCCTTATTCTAGTCCGGTCGTACGTCATCACATTCGAAACGATCAGACTTTGGTGGGATCGTGTGTAGGCAAGTCCGTTTCGTCGGAACTCCGTTTGAACTACGTAAAGTCCGGTCGTGTGTACGCGGCATTAGCCTCACTCGTCTCCATGGACAGGTCCCGATCACCTCCGCCGATCCTGACGCTCTGGTAAGTGGCAGAGGGCGCGGAAGAGTGGCGGGAAGGGGGGTGGCCCCTCTCCCGCCGCCAATAATGGTGATCTCTCAGCGAATCCGCCACAGAGACCACCATTATCGTAAAACAGAACCGCCGGGTCTCCAAAGATGGATACCTCGGTTGTGGCAGCAGCTGCTGCTGTTGCCAAGAAATCCATCTTCAAAGTGCCGACGTATATGTGCCGGTCGGCAAGTGGTTAAAATTAGAAAAGGGGCCACTAAAATATTGAACTAACCAATTGTCCAGAACCCACAGAACCATGGAGTTCATGCTGGAAGCCCAAAACCTCATGGAACTTTTTTTTTTTTATTCCAAGAATTGACTCCAGAAACAAACAGCCAGCACAAGGTATAAGGCTTTCGGCCATACATATTTAATTTTCAATTTTGCTTGAGGTTCTTCTTCGGTTCACATATAATTTGATCTCCCACCATCACTTCTCACGTAGGTTGGGGAGCAATTCATAAAAAGCGTGAGCAAAATGTATTCTACCTAGATAAATCCACTTTGCCTAAAAGTACGTACAAGCACTGGCCTGAGATTTTCCCTTTTCCTAATGACAGCATTTGCATTATAGCTAACCTATTATAGTTAATGTTTCTGTGGTCAGGCTGTGGATGATTTGAAATTGCTCTAGGCAGGAACTCATCCAAGTCCTTGGTTGCACATGTGAACACGTACGCCTGGATAATAGCCAGCATATTCTCTGGCAGGTCCCTCCATAAATTATTCATGAAGCTTGCAATGAAGCACTGCTTAAGGTTTTATTGTATAGAGTTTTACAGTGTATCAACTGGAGCATGTCTCCCAAAATCCCTGTACATCATTAGCTTGTTTTGTTTTGTCTACAGCAAACGACTATATGAACATAGATGAGTGGGATATCCTCACCAGTGTTCATCGTGTCCCTTTTCAGTATGTGCCGTCCAAAAACAACATGAGGCCATTATTGTTATTTAAAGTGGAACTTCATTCTCCCAATTAATGTTGATTATTTTTAATCCTCATGCAGCTAGCATTAGTAAATAGATAGGAAAGTATATCGTATTTACTTGCAGCTAAGCACACTCTCTCCTGCATGCATGCTTGACCGAAGGGCAGATGGATTCCAGGAAGTCTATGCTACATGAATCATCTGCCCTTACTCAAGATGGCCACAGCCAAAAATGCTGGGGGGGGGGGGGGTTGCTTTTAGACATGTGCAATTTGTTTAGTTCCGAATTCGTTTTTTAACAAATTTTGACAAATTCGTTAATTTCCGAGATTTCGAATTTCCGAAATTTCGAATTTCTGAAAATCTAAATTTCGGAATTTCAGAAATTTGGAAATTCAGAAATTAGAAATTGGAAATTCCGGAAATTGGAAATTCCGGAAATTGGAAATTGTTCGAAATTGGGAGATTCAAAAATTTGGAAATTTGAAAATTCAAGAATTCAAAAATAAGAATGGAAAATCTGAACATTCAAAAGAATGAAAATTCGAAAACCCGAAAATCTGAAATAATAACTAACAATAAATATTAAATTATAGGTATTGGAATTTCCTTTCAAATTTGGCTGTTTCACACTGGAGCGCTGCGCTGGCAGGGCGTCACAAAAAGTCCTGCCAGCAGCTTCTTTGGAGTGGTGAAGGAGCGGTGAACTCACCGCTCCTCCACCTCTGCTCCCCATTGAAATCAATGGGGCAGCGCTGCGACACTGCTGGCAAAATGCCGCTCTGGCGGCGTTTTGCGGGCGGATTTAACCCCTTTTTGGGTTAAATATCGCCGAATAGCCACGGTAAAGCAGCGCTAAAAATAGCGCCGCCGACGCCCCCCGCGGCTCGGTGTGAAAGGGCTCTAAAGGAGCGTTGGCCACCAAATAAGCGAAAGATTTTTGGGGAGGGAATTTGCTAAAAGTGGACCATACAGAATCTGGAGCAGATGTTCACAGTAACCAATCAGCTTCTATCTTTAGCTTGTCCTGTAAAAGCCAAACTCCAGGTTTTGTGTTACTTAGTTCATTTGTCCCAAACTATTTCCATTGCTAAGAAATGCAGCACTGTCAACCTTGTTATAAGCTGTAAGTAGCATGACCTATATAGGATATGAGGTGCCATGTTGAACTTCCAGTGACCAGTATGAGAGAGCGATAACACCAGATTTAACACACCTGCTCCCCATTCACACTTGAGACCTTGTAACACTAACGAGTCACATGACACCGGGGAGGGAAAATTGCTAATTGGGCCCAATTTGGACATTTTCACTTAGAGGTGTACTCACTTTTGTTGCCAGCGGTTTAGACATTAATGGCTGTGTGTTGAGTTATTTTGAGGGGACAACAAATGGACACTATAAGGCTTCATGTACACGGGACGTTGCTTAACTTCGTTAACAAAAAAAGCTTCTAAACTCAACTGCCTAGAAACGACTAAACGCCCGAGTGTACATGTACTGATAACATAGAGGAGAGTTCAGGAGCAGCTGAAAAAAAATGCCCAACTGCTCCTAAAGTCCGTTTACTGGCAGCAATGTACATGGGTCCTTATACAAGCTGTACACTCACTACTTTACATTGTAGCAAAGTGTCATTTCTTCAGTGTTGTCACATGAAAAGATATAATAAAATATTTACAAAAATGCGAGGGGTGTACTCACTTTTGTGAGATACTGTGTGTGTTAATAGAATCTACTTGCAAATCTCATTTTGCATGCACGAAACACAAACCTATATTGTACATCGGGGTGCCCAGCCACTAGCGCCCTCTGATGTGGCCCGCCACGTCTTGCTCTGAAATGGCGGGTCGGCAAGCCCAGATCGCGGGTTCCCGCCATCTCCGAGCATCAGCACGAAGAACGGAGCCGCCGCTAAAGGAAGCAGAGCCGATGCTTCCTGTATAGTGCTGGCTCCTTCACAGGCAGAGTGATACCAAATGTACTCCGTCTGTGACAGGAAGTATCAGTTCTGCTCTCTACTGCAGCCTCATGCTTCTGTTACAATGATGCTCGGGGGGGGGCAGGTCGGGACACGGGAACCCGCGATCTGGGACAGCAGCCATCAGTACCAGCCAGCAGTATCAGTACCAGGTACTAGTAGCAGTCATCGGTGCCAGCAGTACCAGTACACACCATCAGTACCAGCACACACCATCAGTACCAGCACCAGCCAGCAGTACCAGCCAGCAGTGCCAGTACCCATCATCAGTACCAGCCAGCAGTACCTGCCATCCGTACCAGTACCTGCCATCAGTACCAGTACCAGCCAGCAGTACCCACCACCAGTACCAGCCAGCAGTATCCGCCAGCAGTACCAGTACCCGCCAGTAGTACCAGTACTAGCCAGCAATACCAGCCAGCAGTACCAGTACCCACCAGCAGTACCAGTACCATCAGTACCGGCCAGCCATAACCACCTGGGGGACAGCAGCAACCAGTTGCAGGAATCCTGAGGAAGAAGTGAAGATTGAGGTCAGTTGAGATGCAGGTAAACCGCTGTGCATCAGCAGCCTTAGGCCCCTTTCACGCGATCGGTCCGATTGGATCCGCCTGTCTGTTTTTCAGGTGGACTCTCCATTCACTTCTATAGAGAGGCAGATGTAAACGGACTTGTGTCCGTTTACATCTGCCTATCTGCAATCTGATCTGCTTAAAAAAACAGAAGTGGATCTGTCCCCTTCTGTCTGGGCGGATCGGAGGGCCCTTGGGGTAGAGCGGGCTGCATCCATCTCTGCAGAGTGGACACAGACCTGCTATCCGCCCTATACGCTCATTGTGGCCCGCGACCGGTTACCAGGTCGCTAAAGTGGCCCTCGCTCCTCAAAATGTTGGGCACCCCGTCATACATAATCATTTAAAAGAACTATTATGTTGACCACAAAAGTTCTAATTCCAGATAAAACTTTCCCTAGCACATATGCAATTTTTCCTGACGAGGACCAAATTAACAGTTAGAATTTCACATGTTCACATAAAAGAGCAAAATGTTTTTTTTTCTTTCAAATATATATTTTGTAAACCACAATTTTTCAACTAAATGCTAACGGCGTATGCCCAGCTTACCTCCACGGCTCCCTGGGGCTTAAAGTGTGCATTGTGCCTAAGGCTTTATGTACTATTCTGCTGCTAAACGGACGTTTAGGAGGAGTTGGGCGTTTTTTTTCAATTGCCCCTGAACTCTCCTCTATGTTATCTTATCAGTACACGGGGTCCTTTATAGTCATTTCTAGGCAGTTGAGTTTAGAGGCAATTTTTGGAATGCAAAAAAATGCGTTCAGAAGCTGTGTTTACAGGCATTTCAAGCGCCAAACGTGGCTAAACGCGTCTAAACGCAGTAACTCACGTTTACAATCGTCTTTCATTTTTGGCTTTTTGAAGAAAAAAAACGCTTCTAAACGCAAACGCAGCTAAACTTGGCAAAACGGAAGTTTTCAACATCAGTTACTTATCTGGCAACTTTAATCATTCAGGAGAGGTTGTAAAAACGTCCCGTGTACATGGAGCCTAACGGTTCAATACACACAAGTGGTTAGCTAACCATTGTTTGCTGCATGCTCAGTCAACAACCAGACGTGTGAGTGATAACAAGCATAAAACCATACTGTTATCTCTCGCAGAGAGATTTCAGCATGTTGACAGATCTCTGTGATCGATGAAAGGTCGTTACATTTTCACAGTTTCATAGAAGAAGACATACTGCATGTGCAATAAAATAAAATGTCACCCAAGTGAAGTTACGAAAAAAATTGTGGCATGTTTGGCGGTGCAGATCACGATGATGGGCAGATCTCGCATCTCTTATAAATATCAATGAAATATCTAGGCTATGAGACCTCCTCCTGCTGTTTATGATACCCATGTAGAGAATCAATGGCATTGCACAGTCTGAAGGCTTCTTTTTCGGCAGTCTAACTGCATACGGGCACAAAATATTGCAGCAGTCAAGCGCCAACCGTGAGATGTTGATTGGGCAGTTGAGGAGATCATCAGATGATTACTGGTGTGCTCTGTCAACTAATCAGAGATAAGCTGAGGCACTATGTTCTTGATGGGCTGTCAAATGGATGTGTTTATTGAGTGTGAAAACAGTTATGCTAGGTGTTATCATTCCTAATGGAAAAATCAGAAGCCTTTTACATGGCTACATCTAGATTCTACAACAGCTGACAGTGAAGAGCGGTATGGAGGCAACCGATGAGGATTAAAGAGCACACCGGTAGTGGCAGCTAGGGAGACCTTAGAACATCACCGCTATTTAAAAGAGAAGTGCAGGATTTCAAAAACATAATCATACTCACCTACTGTAGGTGGTTACCACATTGATCTGATGGTGCATCTGTTCCCTGCCATTTCTACACCGAGAACTGAGTGTTCAAAGATTGATGATCAATCAGTACTCAGTCTTCAGTGAGTAGAGAATGGCGACTGTCAATCACCGGCGCTCTGCTCCGTCTCTCCAGCGCTCACTTGAGTGCCGAGGCAGTGCATGGGGCAGGAGCGGCTGGCTCGGGTTCTCAGCGGCACGGTGAGAGCCTAAACCACCTGCTGGTTTCGGTACAGTGCCTTGAGAAATTATTCATACCCCTTGAAATTTTCCACATTTTGTCATGTTACAACAAAAACGTAAATGTATTTTATGTGATAGACCAACACAAAGGGGCACATCATTGTGAAATGGAAGGAATAGTCAAAACAGTTTTCAAAATTTCTACAAATCGATATGTGAAAAGTGTGGCGTGCATTTGTATACACCAGGGCTTGATAAATTTGCTTGGAATCTGGGAGCCAGCTAAAAAAGTTAGGAGCCAGGTTTTTTTTAAACGACCGACAGCTTTATTTTCAATATAAAAAATAAAATATATATAATATAAAATAACTAATCCTAAATTTACACAGAAAGACCGCCCCGCTAGCGGCCGAATAGCACCGCTAAAACGACGGTAAAGTGGCGCTAAAAATAGCGGCGCTTTACCGCCGACGCCCCCCCCGCGGCTCGGTGTGAAAGGGCTCTAAGGGTCCAATCAGGTCCGCCTGAAAGACTGAACCTGATCAGACAGCCCGTGTGAAAGGGGCCAAGCAGGGAGATAACAAATTAATTAATTTTAATTAAGAAAAAAATAAACAGTTTTTACTTTAAAAAAATAAATAAAAATAAAAGCTATTATGAAAAAAAAAAAAGGCTATCCCCCACATTCACTTCCTTCTCTTCTCCACTTTGGGAAGGAGATGGGCGGGCAGTGAAAACAGGCAGGGGAAGCTCCATTAGCATTGCATTAGCATTGCTGGTTGTGTTGTCATACCAACGGCCACCACAAGATGGCGCCAGATTCCAGAAGTACTGCAGAAGGGCGCAAAGCCGCGGCCTCAATTAGCGGCCGCCGCGGCCGGACGCGATCGCACGGGGGGGGTCGGGGTCCGCACGGAGACAGGATACCGCAGGTGTGCCGCCCCAGGCGCCAGGTCGCTAATTCTAGTCGCAAATATGACCTGGCGCCCGGGGTTTGTCGAGCCCTGGTATACACTAATACCCCTAACTAAAATCTAGTGGAACAAAAAGCGAATGTAGGTGTGGCGCTGCTCTAGTATAGTACAATTATAGTGGTAGGTCACCCTTCTGTACCTTGTATGATGACCTGACTTAGATGTAGGGACTAGATATTTTAAGTTGTATATACTGTTTTGCAGGAGGTTAGGTTATTGTGTGTGTGAATCTAAAACATACAGTTTGGTGCTAAAAATAACTTATAAGCAATCACACTTATTCAAAACATGGTATGTGGACAAATGAATAAACTTAATAGAAATATGATGTCCGATATGTGATATAACCTTAAAAGCCCGCTTTGAATTTGCTTTACATTGTATTACACCCTGGTTGTTTTGCCAGATTATTATAAAATGGTGTAGATTACTTCTCTTGGGTGTTCTTCTGAGTAGGAGTGGTTAATTATGCGAAAAGATCCGTAGCAATCGGCTTGTAATCGTCTCATTGGAGGTGATGCAAGACGTTCATAGGACACGCCCTACGAGTTTTGTCATCGGACGTCTGCGGGGCATCAATTACAGACGATTACAAGCCGATTGCTACGGATCTTTTCATTTAAGCTTACCAATATCTTTTAAAATGTGAGTACGATTTATATATATGTCAAAATAAAGCTTTTTAAACGGTTTCACACTATGGACATTCCCTCTCTTTTATGCTGAACACATTCTAAGCCGTTAAATCAACATTTAAGCACGAACCGGGGACATCCAGGGCTGCTACACAGTGGCAGACACTGTGACTGCCTATACCCCTGCAGGGGTGTTCTGATCCGGTGAGTGCAAGCATAATAAGAGCGCGGTTTAGAAGCACCATCACAAAGCCAGCACTTGGACAAGAAGTTGTTTAAAAACAAAACAACATTACTTTCCTTTGAATTGTATTTAAAAAGACTTTTCAACTTTAAAAAAACGCATATATTGTCTTTTCCAACAAGTACTGGGTTTATGAAGCACAAGTCACTTTGTTAAAAAAATTTTAAGCACAAGTCACTTTATTATCGGCACATTTTTTGCACTTGGGAGTTATAATGCAATGGTATATGAGATCTATATATCTATATATATAGATATATAGATATATCTATATATATATATAGATATATATATATATGATTGTGATTTCCACTGAATGTCACCAAAAATCTACTTTTCACTTATAATTTAATCTAGCACAAAGCACTTTATTTATAAGTATCTATATACTTGCAACCAGCAAATATTTTTTCCACTTTCAGCTTAGGAGTAAAGGTATGTGATATAAAACTGCGATTTCCATTCGCATATATAACCACTCCTACTCAGAAGAACACCCAAGAGAAGTAATCTACATCATTTTATAATAATCTGGCAAAACAACCACCAGAGGGTGTAGTACAATGGAAAGCAAGTACAAATCGAGCTTTTAAGGTTATATCACATATCGGACATCATATTTCTATTAAGTTTATTCATTTGTCCACATACCATGTTTTGTAGTGTGTGATTGCTTATAAGTTATTTTTAGCACCAAACTGTATGTTTTAGATTCACACACACAATAACCTAAACTCCTGAAAAACAGTATATACAACATCTAGTCCCTACATCTAAGTCAGGTCATCATACAAGGTACAGAAGGGTGACCTACCACTATAATTGTACTGTACTAGAGCAGCGCCACACCTACATTCGCTTTTTGTTCCCATTCCAGTATTTTTTCACCTAGGTGGAATCATACGTGTAGAGGCAGCAGCTCTTCATATATCTTTAAAGGTACCCCTACCCATAGCGCGGATTCAATTTACACATCCTAAAATCTAGTGGAACCAATTGCCTTCAGAGGTCACCTAATTAGGAAATAGAGTCCACCTGTGTGTAATTTAATCTCAGTTTTATATTTCTGTCCCTAATCACTGCCACGCCAGTAATATTGTCTGGTCCCTGTCTTCCCTGAGTAAACATCAGAGAGATAAGCTGCAAAGCTTGCTGGGGATCCAGGAATTTGTGGAAAGAGATGGCCAGCAGACAGGCAGCTCTCACAACATGAAACCCCATGAACCTCTAACAACCTCTGGAGGAACTCTAGGGTTCCATAAAAATCTGGTTGAGAATGGCTGTGCTAGAACATGCAAAAGTGGACAAGAACACCAAGAACCCCACCCACCCCCAAATGTGCAGGAACAGAGCCAGGAATTATGGCAGAGAGAGCCCCCGGTTGGAGCATCCCAATGAATATAGTAGCCAGGAGCTGACTTGGACCACCATGCTTCACCTATGACTAAAATATGAAGATTTGGGTGGACTGTTCCTTTAATTTTATGTATAGAAAAGCTGCTTAACTGAGACCCCTATCTGGACAGCTTGGTTAGCGAGGCATGATTAGTGAAACGGAAAATTGCTGAAATGCTAAAACAAATGTAAAAACTTACTGACGTACAAAACTGAAAAGATTGATTATAGGTTGTTTTGTTGGAAGCATTTTAAGCTGCGAAGTCATCCAGGTCTTTTTGGTGTTTGATCTGCTGTTTATTGTAAAAAAACAAATACTATGTATCAATAACCCACACTGGGGTAGTTCTTAGGATAGCTTCAGCTGAAAAATCTGATTAGTTAGGACTCATTTGTTCAGCTTTTTGTCACCGCGTATCATTGTTCTTGTTTGTTTTCTTTGTCATTAGGTATGATTGCTGGATTCTATCGACTGCTAGTGGCCGCTTTCTCCGCTGCTCTTTGTTATTTAGGGCAGAGGATAGTGTGAACTGAATAACAAACACCGGAGCCAGACTCTGAGACGGAATATATTGTCATTCTACGTGAGTTCTCGGCGGTTGCATGTAACTGAGGCTCGCTGCTACTCACTAATTAGACACAGCAAATCTTAATAGGTTGTTGTGACCCTTAATAGAGTCGGAGAGATAGATTTAGGTCAGCTCGGTTGCCAATGGTGTCCTGGCCATTCGACAATTAAGATAGGATTCTGCTAAGCATTATTTACATGTGTACTAATTGCAGGTGGGGAAAAAAAAGCTGCATTTCCTTGGGCAAGGTAAAAAATATGGTGTTTCTTATACCTCTAACAAGCATCCATTGGTGAAAAAACAAAAACAAATTAGCAGTTATGTGTGGCATTTATTCTTCCTGAACACGCCATGTCAGATATTCGGGTGGGAAAACGCACAGCATGGTTCTTAAAGAGGAAACATATTTTTTTTCTTTTGTTTGAGATAGACATGAATGGAATCAGCTTAAAGCTTATCTGTGGTCAAAATGTTAAATTATATAATAATTTTTTATTGAGTCAAAAGGAAAGAATCATAACACAATAAGCAAAAGGATAGAAAAAACATTCATCAAGGTGCAAATGGGTCACCCCCCTTGGACTTTTTAGACAGAAAATCTATTAGAGGTAGTTGTTTAGGTAAAAGGCAACATGATGCCACTTTTATTAAGTACAAAGCATTATAAAATTATAAACATAAGCAAGGTAATATAAAATACAATGTATACAAAATAGAACAAAATATACATGTTACATATGTAGTCGAACCCAATAAGAGCAAGTTTGCCCAAACACTGCCAGAGTCATGCTGTGTGGTAAGTCCCTAAGGATTTCTTGCATATAGCCCAACATGTTTCGGAATTATCAATGTACAGTGGAACCTCGGATTCAGAGTAACACGGTTTATGAGCGTTTCGCAATATGAGCTATTTTTTTTTTAAAAATCTTGACTCGCTTTGCGAGTGTTGTCTCGCAAGATGAGCAGGATTCAAGCCTCTGGGGTGTGCAGTACCACGCCAAAGCCTAAGATTTCCCCAACTGCATCATAAGACGCGGTGGGGATGGGTAGGAGCTCCTCCCCGCCGACAAGCCATGGGGACAGCAGGAAGTGCTGCCTCCAACGCCGTCCAATGGCCATGCATGGGTGGAGCCTACCCGCCGGGTGGTGTAGGCAAAAAGTCTCCACAGGGGACACATGCAGTGCCAACCAGTGGACCCAAACGGTCATGACAGCCATAGTGGGCGAATGATGTATGTGAAAAAATAAAAACAAAGAGCATGATAGGCTGTTGCCATATATTGCAAATAATAATGAATAACAATATTGGAAAAAAAAAAACAACTATAGGATCGGCACAAAGGTCATGATTCATACAAAGAAAAGATGACAATGTTGAAATATTACCAATTGGTATTATAATTGCAATCCTCATGATTGAAGATTAAAGATTTAATTTGCATTCCCCCTGACACAAACCCAGGAAGAAAGTGTTTGAAATTAAATGCCTCATTTAAGTCAGGAGGTGAGGTGGCCTGCAAATCAAAATCCATCTAAGCACTGTAGTAGGCGCTTGTTGAGATTGCCACCCCTGGTTTTGGGGTGTATGTGTTTCAGTGCCAGAAAATGTACTTGGATGGAATCAGCATGAACCAATGCCACATGTGGGCCAATGGGCATGTTGGGATCACGTTTACGTATACTAGATAGATGCTGGTATATACGCTTCCAAAATGTATTGTTTTCCCGATGTAGTAGCATCCACACTTGGAAGAGAGTGGGGTGAAAACAAAATATATTGGGTGGCTTGACATGCCTGCGCCTATCCATGTATTGACAATAGGTACAGTATCTCACAAAAGTGAGTAAACCCCTCACATTTTTGTAAATATATTATTATTTAATTTCATGTGACAACACTGAAAAAATTACACTTTGCTACAATATAAAGTAGTGAGTGTACAGCTTGTATAACAGTGAAAATTTGCTGTCCCCTCAAAATAACTCAACACACAGCCATTAATGTCTAAACAGTTGGCAACAAAAGTGAGTACACCCCTAAGTGAAAATGTCCAAATTGGGCCTGAAGTGTTTGGTGGATGTTAGAGACCTTGCGCTCCTCCACCTTCCGTTTTGAGGATGCCCAACAGATGCCCAATAGGGTTTAGGTCTGGTGACATGCTTGGCCAGTCCATCACCTTTAACCTCAGCGTCTTTGGCAAGGCATTGGTCGTCTTGGACGTCTGTTTGGGGTCGTTATCCTGTTGGATATCTTCCCTGCGTCCCAGTCTCCAAAGGGAGGGGATCATGCTCTGCTCAGTATGTCACAGTACATGTTGGCATTCATGGTTCCCTCAATGAACTGTAGCTCCCCAGTGCCGGCAGCCCCAGACCATGACACTCCCACCACCATGCTTGACTGTAGGCAAGACACACTTGTCTTTGTACTCCTCACCTGGTTGCCACCACACACGCTTGACACCATCTGAACCAAATAAGTTTATCTTGGTCTCATCAGACCACAGGACATGGTCCCATTAATCTATGTCCCTAGTCTGCTTGTCTTCAGCAAACTGTGGGCTTTCTTGTGCATCATCTTTAGAAGAGACTTCCTTCTGGGACGACAGCCATGCAGACCAATTTGATGCAGTGTGCGGCGTATGGTCTGAACACTGACAGGTTGACCCCCCACCCCTTCAACCTCTGCAGCAATGCTGGCAGCACTCATACGTCTATTTCCCAAAGTCAACCTCTGGATATGACAGTGAGCACGTGCACTCAACTTCTTTGGTCGACCATGGCGAGGCCTGTTCTGAGTGGAACCTGTCCTTTTAAGCCACTGTATGGTCTTGGCCACTGTGCTGCAGCTCAGTTTCAGGGTTTTAGCAATCTTCTTATATCCTAGGCCATCTTTATGTAGAGCAAACATTCTTTTTTTCAGATCCTGAGAGAGTTCTTTGCCATGAGGTGCCATGTTAAACTTCCAGTGACCAGTATTAGTGAGAGCGATAGCACCAAATTTAACACACCTGCTCCCCATTCACACCTGAGACCTTGTAACGCTAACGAATCGCATGACACCGGGGAGGGAAATTGGCTAATTGGGCATTTTCTTTTAGGGGTGTTGTCACATGAAAAGATAATAAAATATTTACAAAAATGTGAGGGGTGTACTCACTTTTGTGAGAAACTGTACATCCCCACAGGGGAAAGTACCAAAAGTTTTGCACATATCACCTTTATTCGCCTTGTATTCACTAGACACCATTTTTTTGCCCACAGAGGGGGCCCTCCTGTAGATGACAGCTGGCATGTCAGACACAAAGGGAGCAAGCATGGATGTACGAATGGAGCACGAGGTGACGTCAGCGCGTCGCTCCGCCCTATGCGTTTCGTAATAACTTGCGTCCAGGGGCTCCTGGACGACGTAAGTCATTACGAAGCGCGTAGGGCGGAGCGACGTGCTGACGTCACCTCGTGCTCCATTCATACATCCAGAAGGAACGGGCTGTCTGTTTGTGCTCCGGCCGGCGCACCAGACTTCATGCCTTTCTTTTTCTACAACATTGTAAGTGCATTACTTTTTTACTAATAAACTGGTGTTGGGTTTTACACTATTTGGAGCGTTTATTTCTTCTATGTACCACGTTATCTACACGATGATCTGATTGGTTGTGAGGTGGTCTTCCAGAGCCTGTGATCGTGCCTGCTGTCTTGTGGAGCCCATTTGTGGTCTATTACATGCTCTCCTTGATCCTCTATTATGGGGGATCATGGTGTTCTGGTAAGGGCGCATTCCTGCTGAATTGGTGGTGGAATCTACACAGCCTTTCTTTTCATTCACAGATTTTTGAGGACAACATTTTTACAATTTATGGACTTCACTTCACGGTGCACTGGTGCATTTTTATTTAATTGCTCATCTTATGTTTTCTAAGATCAATTTAATTTGTGTTATGTTGTGTTGAGTAAGTGGTGATGATCTGGGTCATATCATCATTAGAAGGGTTTTTTTATCGATGAGATAAATTTAGTACCTTTTTATAGGCTTTCTTGAGAGAGGCCTTGGAATACCCCGCTCAAGAAGTCTATCTCTCAAAATGTCAGCCCCTTTTTGGAATCTAATATCGTCAGAGCCGTTGCGACGAGCCCTTAAATGCTGGCTGTAGGGGATAGATGCCAGTAACAGTTTGGGATGAAAACTAGAGGCATGTAGTTGCGAGTTTTCCGCCATGGGCTTGCGGAAAAGCTCTCTAGATAAACTGCCATTGGTCTGTTTTTGAGTGGAAACATCCAAGAAAGTAATTTCACTTGCATTGTGTGACTCTGTGATTCTATTTGAATTCATTGGTATTAATACAAGTCATAAATTTGTACAAAAGATCATTAGATCCATCCCAAAGTAGAAACACATTGTCTATGTAACGGTACCGTGCAAGGTCCATGTACAGATAAGGTGTCATCAGCAACAGACGTTCCCATTACCCCAGACCACAGCTTGGCATAGGAGGGGACATGTTTCCTACGCCAACTACCGCCAACTTCCAACTACCACTAATTTTCTGCCTAAAAAGTCCAAGGGGGCTGCCCCATTTGCACTTTGATGCATGTTTTTTTTTATGTATATATAGGATGTTGGCAGTTTGAACACATTCATTGCCCTAAACCACATTTTCTAAGCAAAAGGGTATTTGTTTCCCACTCAGGAGAAAGTAAAAGCGGTAGCAATCACAGCATCGAGCGTTATATTTTGTGTATGCTACAATTTGAACTACCTGTCCAGACCAACAGGGCTAGAGGTGTTCCCAATTGATGGGCCCGAAGGACCCAAATCAAGAACAACAAAAAAAAAGACACAAAATAAAGGGAATGGGAGAGGGGTGGCGATGGGCCTCGTCGGAGAGTGAGGGCTCCCATCCAGGATGGGGTTGGGGAAAGAGAAAAGAAAAGGCAGGGGGGGAGAAGAGAGGGTAGGGGGGGAAGTGCAGTAGGAAAGGAAAAGAAGAACAAGATATTTAGGAAGAAGAGAAGAGGGTCCTACAGGCTAATAGCAACAGGTTGGTTGGGGCACTCATGCTAGCCGAGGGCAGGGTCGGAAGTGCATATGACCTCCACGGGTTTTACACTTTAAGTAATTTCGAGTGAGTATTGTGAAGGACGCTAGGCCTTTTCTCATGGACCATTAGGGTGATCAAAATGCTCCTCACCTCTGCAAACTGTACTGAGGGTTTTTTCCAGGCCCTGGCTATAGCCCGTTTGGCAGCTACAAATAGGCACATGGCTAGATTCTGTTGATTTGAAAAGAGTCTGTGATTGTACAATGAAGGAGCGCATTTCTAGCATCTTTTGCGGAAAGGGGTATGGAAAAGGGGTTGACAGGAGACTGAAGACCCTTGACCAAAAACCCACCAATCGGGGGCAGGTCCACCAGCTGTGGAGTTCATTTCCGTTTTGGCCACAACCCCGGAAACACCTATCACTGTAATATGGGTTAGCATGTGTAATGCGGGCTGGAGCCCAATACCAACAGAGGAGGACTTTACTGTATAGGTAGCTTCCATAGTAGCCGTATTAAAGGAGCATTTGGCTACACTTAACCAGGCCTTACTCCAGTCCCCTAGGTCTATGGGGGTTGCGCTGTCACGTTTCCATTGAGAGACGTAGGAAAGGAATGTGGACTGATAGGTATAGCAGAATATCTGCGCTAAACCCCCCAAAAAATTATATACATTTTCTTTAGATGTATAAAAAAATGAAAAGAGACTGGTATTGCATCTAAAAAAAACCTGAATATTCAGCTAGTATGTACAACAAATAAAAATGCGCAACCAAAAAAAAGAAAAAACTCTGCATATATAAATGCAAACATGCTGTTATTAAGTGAGAACAATATTATGCATTATAGTCCAAAAAGTGCTTTAGTCGGTGCAAACAAGGACGGACTTTTCAGGAGAACAAACGATTTTTCTGTTCATCAAAACAACAAAGCAAACAGTGCCGCTTACCAGATTTGATGGATCTCAAATTATAGAGATCAAACAGGCACACACAGGAGGGATCACTCGGCCGAAGATGTATATTCACAGGCTCATCCGATAGTGGGATCCTTCCTCCTATAACGGCTCTCCACTGCTGTGATATTCCTCACTGAGGCTTTCACAATATAGACTCCAGCCATGGGATTATGGAACTTAAGGGGTTAATCCTCTATATTGTGTTAAATAAGTCTGTTGGATCCTGTCTTCTCTGATCCTTCACTTCTTCCACAGTCCCCAATCAGGAAAACTCCTGATAAGACAGAGACTTCAAAGGCTGCCCTGATTATCCATTGTTAAAGTGTTACTAAACCCAGGTCTCTGCATTCACTATATCTGGTCTCCCATAGTACACAGAACATGGAAATGCAATTATTTTAGTAAATATAAACTGCCAAATACCTTTTCTCATCAGCAGTATATAGCAGTCTTATGACTTCTATCAGTATCTGGTTAAAGCTTGTAGGAGGAGTTTTCATTCTACTCTGATTATTCCATGAGGCTGCAAGACCCCTGACCCTCTGACAGTGTTGATTGGCCCTGTGCTGAACACATGCACCCTCCCAAGGGAAAAAAAAAACTCTCTAGCAATACACAGCAAACTGAGCATGTGCAGAGTGCCTCCAAAGGCTCTGTTTTATCAGGAGTTGGATTGGAGGGGGAGGATTAGAAAAGACAGGATCAAAAAGCCTTTTTTCCACAATGCAGAGGATATATACTTTTTTTTTAACCTGGGCTTTTTTTTCTCAGAATAGGTACAGGAACTTCCTCCTTCTGAGTCACCCTTCGTCTCTGCCTCCTACGCACCTCTGAGCACTGTCTCTTGGCTCCACCCCTACCCACCTCCCAGTATCACCCCTTTTAGAGAATACAGGACCAAGTATAATTTTGTGCTACTAAGTAATTTGTATGGAATTTGATAGACCCCACCTCAGCCACAATAGACCCCCCCCCAGCAACAATGGATCCCCCACAACAGAATACCACCCAAGCAACAATAGACCCCCCAGGAGCAACAGCAGATCTCCCAGCAGCCACCATCAATAAATCCTCCAGCAGGCAGCAAAAATAGACCTCTCCCTCAACAGTAGATCCCTCCCAACAACAATTGACCCCCACAGCAACATAATAACCCCCCCCAAGCCAACAAAAATAGACCATTACAAAAAAAAGATCCCCACCAGTGACCATAGATCCCCCTGTAGCCAGCATCCACAGGCCTTCCAGCACCCCTTGCCATAAAATACATTCAGTGTTGGAGGTGCCGAAACTGCGTTCCCACTTGAAAAAAAATCCCTGTTTATAAGGCATGCTAAAAGCTGTTCCTTAAGATGCCCAATAGAAGGGGCAAAACGCGTTGGATGGGACTTCCCGTTCCCGGTGATGTCACTTCTGACCTGTGGAGCGCACAATGGATGCAGAACTTTTGTCTTTTGAGTAATTTATTATTGGATGCCTGTTTTTAAATATGTTTTAGGGAAGTGCAATCTTTTAGCGTGTGTTTTTAAATTAATAATTGCTACACAATGAAAGTTCTTTCTCCCCTTTGATCCTCATCACTTCCTGAGGTTGATATCAGCATATTTACCTTTTAAAAAGGAGCGGTCTAATACCTGGGAGTGGAGAGAGAAGTCTGGAGAAGTAAAAAGAGAGGAGCAAAGAGGAACACCATTCCATATGAGCTAAAGTGTGTTTGACTGTCATGCTGTTTGCAGGGGGTCCATTCCTTACAGTGAGTGTAGGAACATCAGAGGGGGCACTCTGAGGATGTACTCAAAACTTTAGTGGTTTGTTTACCCCTCATGAACAGCTGCATCAAGCTGGCCAGAGACACGAACAAAATCGGATCTAGTAAGTCGTGACATCACTTCCAGATCACTCTCATCCTAAAGGCACCAGTTTTAAAAAATGGAAAGTATTCAAACACACTGACCTTGGCGTTTTGAATACTTTCAAGTGCAGTGGAGGGGTTTCGGGTCTTATAGACCCCAGATCCCTTCATAACGAGTACCTGTCACTGCCTATTACTCTCCCAAGGGATGTTTACATTTCTTGTGATAGCAATAAAAGTGATTAAAAAAAAAAAAATTGTTAAAAAGATGTAAAAAATAAAAACTTTAAATCTACAGCATATCGGCACCTGATATCGGCCTTAAAGGCAGCCAGAAAATAAGTATCGGCCCTACAAAAACAATATCGGTCGACCCCCTAGTACAAATACCCCCCAAATGACCCCTTTTTGGGAAGTAAGCAATCCAAGGCATGCACAGCTCAGCTTACAGCTCCAGACCAGTCTCAGAGCCAGAATGGCGCCCTTTTGCGCATGCTCAGAAGTGACGTCATCCCACGCCGGCCAAAGACCAGCACAGATAAGAAGATGCCGGCACCAACAAGGGATCGTTGGAAAGGTAAGTTTAACCCCTTTAGTTTTGCTTTACGAATAATAAAAAAAAAAAGATAAATAAAAACTGCTTTGTAGAGTCTACCAGTAGAACTGTTTAGATCTCTAAATATGATATTGTGAAAATTTTATCTCAGTTTCCAAAGCTGAGAGAGCTGGTTTTATGCAGATGAGCCGGCTTCCAAACCCAATCAGAATAATTTGTTGTCTGTAACCCATCACGCTTTAAAGTTGACCCGTTCTGAAAAATTTCCTACTGCACCCGAATCAAAAGGGCACATGTCAGCATTACCAAACCAAATTATTATTTTTGCATTAAAAAATACTGTTTTCTGCCACAAATAAAAAGCTCTCTCATCTGACCTCAAGAGAGGCAGCCTGTCTGGTAAACATGCTACAAGATGAGAGGGTCAGCAAGACAAAAATCGGAAGCATATCATTATTCTTATTATTGTAGTGCACTCCACTTGTGCTAGTTTTCCCCTCCACCAGAAAGGCACAAAAAGCTTAAAAATAATAATACAAGGGGAAGAAAGACCCCCTGAAAAAGAAGTCACGGGCGGGCCAAGCTGCTTATATCAGGGAAACTATTTATTGCACATAGAAAAAATACAAAATGACACAGAAACTACCACCAACACCTAGATTACATGATAGGACAAGGTTGTCTGTGTAAAAGCAGCTGCATCACGTATACAACAAAGCACACATCATATACCCAAATAAATTGTAATGTAAAGTGCTAGAAGTGGCGGTTAGGTAGGCACACAGATCCTAGTGTAAATCACCATAAATCAATTTGCATATTCCGTCACTATATATAAATGGGCCCCCGTCTTGGGGATACCAGGGTATTGATTCTAAAGTCAACACACTTGAGGAATAGACCTCATAATGAATAGAACACTGGATTAGCTATTGTTTAGGTGATAATATACCCTTTATAGGGAGCGGCATATAGCCACTGACAGCTAGTGATTCCGGTATTCAGTATCAGACCATTTAGCAAAGCTAATCCAGTATGGGGTTTTAGCATTGATCAGTGGGTAGAGGTTATCTGCAGGTGAACACGGGCATATTTATGCAGAGATGTAGGAAGTCTGAGGACCAAAGGTCCGCTCATCCGACCGTGATAGACAGGCGCAACCGCTCTCTGACAGGGGTCCCAAGTGTGTCCACAGAGTTCCGTTTGTTGGAATGGGGTCTTCACACTGCACTAGTCTTATCATCCAGGATGCTCTATTACCACACGGGGGTCCCGTAGACTTCACTGTGTAGGTCTGCTGATGGCAGTGTAACTTTGTTGTGCCATCCAGACACGCCGTCCTGATACCTCAGCCAAAGATGACTCCCACTGCCTTCAAGGTGTGTAGTGTGCTTGCCTTAGCGTGACGCGGTTCATCATCCATGATGTATAAAGCATCACTACCGTTGTGTCTTTGCTGACATGTTTCATCCAGTCACATGGGTTTTCTCAAGGATGGGAGGAGTCAGAAGCAGTCATCTATTTATACTGTTTTTTGCACAACACACAGTTGATTAAGGGCTGCAATTTCAACAAAAAACATTCGATGTCAACCTCCCTATTAAACACCACGCATTCATTCTGCTGCTGGCTAAGAGCGATCACATAGGCATATCATAGCAACCAAATTACTTAAAAATGCTAAAGGGGTCAGAGCACAGAGCCAGAGGCAGAGCAGAGTGCCGGGATCACTGAGATAATTCAGTAGTAAAAGATAAGGTAGTGGCGATAGTGTATCACAATATACCATTTTCAAACTAAATGCCCCATAGATACACCAGATCAGCAATCAAAAAGGAGTTAGATTATGTCTTCAACTAAAAATCATTATGTCCCATACACAGATAGTAGATTCTGATAACAGCGTTCAAGGAGCTGCGATGCGCTCTGCGTGCCTCCTCCCCGTCGCCCTTCCCTCCGCCCCTTTGGATGTGTTGGGGGGGTGTTATGGCACACACAGTGCATGGGCCCATGCATCCTGCCTCACGCGTGACGTCATGGTTTGGCGTCATGACGTGAAGCGTGAGTCTATCCATCTCAGCTGATGTAGCTGGGGAATCTGAGCATCTTCCGTGGGCGGTGCATGCCGTCTGCGTCGGAGCCCTTCCCTGCTTATACCGTGCCGGCGTGACGCTGGTCGCAGCCAGCGTGTGCGGAGCGGCTATATCTGGCCTCCCCTGACACAGTTCTGTTGCCACAATTTGAAGACGCTACACCTCACTACAACACCTTACCTTCCTTCTCTTTGGGATCCAAGGATGCTTCCACAAGGTTATTTTCCCCATTACCTTGATTTCTGGTTCCTTTCCCTTATGAAATATTTTGGGTGAGCACATAATATGACACAATGATATCGTATTTTTTAGACTCCCTTTGGCAGTCACCATTGGTTCATCATACGGTCTCATTAGGAACACAAGCAATCTGTGTCCTTTGTCCCTGGGGGGGGGCTCTGTATGTGCGCTCCACCAGCATGCAGCTTCGCATTGCCTCAGCTCCTGTGACAGACTAATTTTCTGGCCTTGGCTTCATACTCACCACACTTTATCGCATTGATTCCATGTAAGTACTCAGGGTGGGCTTAATTGTCCAATTCCTGTAGTGTTCAATTATAACCAGATTAATTAACTATACCTCCTTATATTCTGTAGATATCCTAGAGCATCCGCCCCTGATGAGTGCACCACACACGAAACGCGTCGGTCAATAGGGGAGGCAGATATATGCACTTATTCATCAAAATTTTAACATCAATTTCCAATTAATCATGGTCTTACTGGTTTTATAACATTTTATTTCCCACGTAATGCTGCTCAGATGATACATGTGTATGTGTGTGTGTGTGTGTGTGTGTGTGTGTGTGTGTGTGTATATATATATATATATATATATATATATATATATATACTCATTGAATGTATTATTCAAACAATTTAGACCACTATGTGGTGCCTGGCTGTTATACACTATTGTACCCTTGATACCTATATTGCATGTGCACATATTTATATGTGTATGAATACATATGAAATTATATTTATTACAATGTTTTTTATTTTACGTGGTTTCTGTTCTTGAGATGTATTATGCATTTTTCTATGATTAATACGCCCATTCAGGTGACCCCCACTATGTCTACAGCTTCATTCAAAGTCCCAAAATTCCCGCATTAGTCTTTGATCCAGGGATGGAGGCACACTACATATGTGCCTCACTCAAAGTCCCAAATTCCCCCCTTTGTTTTTTTTATTAATTTTAAAGACCACACTCCGATTCGCATCAGTGAAATTTGCAGTTTTCTCAACGAATGTACACATTTGACCGTGCCCACATGTATACATTCCCTTGAGAGGGGGTAAGTCAGTCAGCCAATTGCTGTGTTAATGGGAGGAATAGTGCCCCATCGTTGGAGTCTTTGGGAGGAATAGTGCCCCATTGCTGGTTTTAGTGGGAGGAATAGTGCTCTATTGTTGGTATCACCGGGAGGAATAGTGCCCCATCCTTGGTGTCATTGGAAGGAATAGTGCCCCGTCGTGGATGTCATTGAGAGGAATAGTGCCCCATTGTGGGTGTTATTGGGAGGAATAGTGCCCCATCATTGGTGTCATTGGGAGGAATAGTACCCTATTGTTGGTATCATTGGAAGGAATAATGCCCCATTGTTGGTGTCATTGGAAGGAATAATGCCCCATCATTGGTGTAATTGGGAGGAATAGTACTCCATTGTTGGTGTCATTGGGAGGAATAGTACTCCATTGTTGGTGTCGTTGGGGGGAATAGTGCCCCATTATTAGTTTTTTTTGGGAGGAATAGTACCCCATTGTTGGTGTCATTGGGAGGAATAGTACCCCATTGTTGGTATCATTGGAAGGAATAATGCCCCATTGTTGGTGTCATTGGAAGGAATAATGCCCCATCATTGGTGTAATTGGGAGGAATAGTACTCCATTGTTGGTGTCATTGGGAGGAATAGTACTCCATTGTTGGTGTCATTGGGGGAATAGTGCCCCATTATTAGTTTTTTTTTGGGAGGAATAGTGCCCCATCGTTGGTGTCATTGGGAGGAATAGTACCCCATTGTTGGTGTCATTGGGAGGAATAGTACCCCATTGTTGGTGTCATTGGGAGGAATAGTACCCCATTGTTGGTGTCATTGGGAGGAATGGTGCCCCATTGCTGGTGTTAGTGGGAGGAATGGTGCCCCATTGCTGGTGTTAGTGGGAGGAATGGTGCCCCATTGCTGGTGTTAGTGGGAGGAATGGTACCCCAAGGGCCGGATAGAGACAAGTAAAGGGCCGCAGTTTGGAGACCATTGCCCTAGGTGAGCATGTAGCCTTTGTAGTGTAGAGGTAGTCCCACCACAAGGGAGGATTTTTCCTTTCCCTGGAGTTGGGCTTTAAACATTCTACAAAGCTCTGTACAATGTGCACATGCTATATAAATATGGGAAATATGATAAAATATATAGCCCACCTGTACATAACCTCTCCAGGGGTCCGTGGCATCCACATTGTGAAGTAGGATGCGCTGTCCCTCCAAATAATAGAGAGACACTCAGGTATATTATTTATTAATGTGTTATATCAATGTTGTCTATTATAATATGCAATGCTACTATTGTAACTTCTCTTATCGAAATTCAATAAAAAGAATTGAAAAGAAATATGGGAAATAAAATAGAAAAATAGTCTCTAAAATTCCCAGTTGGTTGCTTGTTAGAGATAATACAAGTGATATTTCCATATTATACAGCCTGTAGGCAGGAATGATCACAATAAAAATAAAAAAAAAAACGTAGGAATCAGACCACAGACAATCACTTCACTAACAGGCAGATTTGGCTTTCTGTCACCTTGTAACGTAAAAAAGTAAGTCATCCAATAATGCATCTTTTTAATTACAGGATTATATAGGCTTCACATTTGTGCACTTGTGTTTTTTACTTCTAAAAAAAAATGAATTTTTCTTGTGATTTTTTTCAGGCACTCCAGTATGGCATCGCTGCTCCTCAAACACGGGCTGAAGCTGTCAAGCTTTTATTTACAGAAATGTTTAGAATACAACAATTTTCCTTTATTCCGATACTTTCTGAGCCAGCACTGCCCATTGCCCTCTGGGGACGAACTTGATGCATTTAAACAGCAGTCATCTAAAAGCCATCACAAAGAATGGATGCCGTACTTGTTACTGGCCGGGCTCGATGCCGCACATTTCTTGGACGCCACATGGTGAGAACTGTTATATTTTCTACTTGTACTCGCTTCATTTTAACACTGTGGAGTTCTTTCTTGTCCTCTGGGTGTAAACTGAACGTAGGTTTGCTTTTGTTGTTTGCTTGACTTTGGTCACTTAGAGCCATGTATTTATTCAGGGATGAGGAATATACTTATTATACGTAATTACTAAAAAAAAAAGTAATTTTTTTTTTTTTTAAATAAATGTATAAGTAACTAATTTAACCCCTTTGTGCCTACGGGTAAAACAAATCTTAAAGTGGTTGTAATCCCTTTACAACCACTTTATACTACAGGCAAGCCTATAATAAGGCTTACCTGTAGCTACACTGGATATCTCCTAAACCTGCACAGTTTAGGAGATATCCCCTGTATTTGCATGTGCCAATGTCATTGGCACATGCGCAGTTGACGTCATCGTGGCTCCGGTCAATCACAGTGCTGGAGACGCGATACCCGGAAGTAACCCCTGGGAGAGATGTTGGCCACTTGAGCGGTGAACGAGGACCGCTGCGGGGGCTTCGATCTCAGGTAAGTAATTCATAATGAGCTAGTATGCTATGCATACTAGCTCATTATGCCTTTGTCTTGCAGGTTTTTTTTTTTTTTTTTTATATGGTTTACAACCACTTTAATGCCTAAGCACAATTTTGCAACTTTGACATGTGTTAGTAAACCTGTACATATCATCACAACTAATTTGTGCATCCAAGTGGATTATACCGTGTTTTTTTCAGGACAAATTGGGCTTTTATTTGGTGGAAAATGATAATGGATATCTCCTGATTTATTTTTATTTTTTATTATTATCTGAGGTTAACTGACCCAAAATAGTAAAAAAAAAAAAAAAAAAAAAACATTTGTTTTTAAATGTAACTGTATATTTCTTGCTACTACCATAACCTACCACCAAAGGACAACACAAAATAAATTCTCCTGCTCCTTACAATTGCAGCGATACCACATATATGTATGTTAGCTGTTTGTACCCGTAGTACAGCCCAGAAACAATAGTGAGCATTTTGCTTTTCTTTTTTCTTTTTTTTATCCTGCCTAAAACACACTGACACTGATACTAACTTAAAAAAAATCCTGTCCAAAAAATACTGACCCTGACCTTTGACCTTGACCCAAACACTGATCCTAGGGCTGACCTAGATCAAACCTTGATCTAGGTATTTTTTTTTTTTTTTTAATTTCTTTTTTTTTCTATCTCTTCAAGGACAGAGAGTGATACAATGGGGGTTATTTACGAAAGGAAAATCCACTTTGCACTACAAGTGCACTTGGAGGTGCAGTCACTGTAAATCCGAGGGGGATATGCAAGGAAAATAAAAAACAGCATTTTAGCTTGCACATGATTGGATGATAAAATCAGCAGAGCTTCCCCTCATTTCAGATCTACCCCTCAGATTTACAACGACTGCACTTCCAAGTGCACTTGCAGTGCAAAGTTTATTTGCCTTTCCTAAATGACCCCCAATCTGTCTGTCTTGTCCATTCACAGAGACAGAAAACACAGGGGCGGGTTTTACAGTGATAGCCAATCAGAGGCTTTCACAGCGATCAGGTTACTTGGAATCCAACGTTCTGGGTCCCGGTCGTTAGAACGGAGCCTGGAGCTCTCGGTGAGACCCCCTGTCTCTGTGCTGGGAGCGCACTGTGCGGCGCACTCCCAGTACATAGGGAGATACACAAATATGCAGCCCCGCTGAAAAAAGCCCAGCCCAGCGGGGCTGCATATTTGCGTATAAAGGGGTTAAATACGTTTTGAATAGTTATTTAGAAATACTGTATTTAGTATCCCCTATAGTAGTGTAGAATAAAGGTCTGCCATAGTTCTTACTTGCTAGGCTCAATACTGCACATCTGTTGGATGCAGATGATCACCGTTATATTTTGCACATATGAGTTTGATTCAAGCTGATATAAAAACCCATCCTTATTCAGGGTAGTATTCAGGTGATAAATTCAACTGGACTTATTTAGTAATACTGTATATAAAACAGGACCTGCACTTTTATTAACCATTTCAATACAGGGCACTTTTACCCCCTTCCTGCCCAGGCCAGTTTTCCGCTTTCAGCGCTGTCACACTTTGAATGATAATTGCGCGGTCATGCAACACTGTACCCAAATGACATTTTATCATTTTATTCACACAAATAAAGCTTTCCTTTTGGTAGTATGTAATCACCACTGGGGTTTTTTTTTTTTTTGTTTTTTTTTGTAAATAAAAGGTCAAACATTTTGAAAAAAAACACATTTTTTTATCGTTTGTTAAAGAATTTTGTAAATAAATAATCTTTCTTCATACATTTAGGCCAAAATTCTGCTACATTTCTTTGGTGAAAATAACCCAAATCAGTGTATATTATTTAGTCTGTAGGAAAGTTATAGAGTCTATATACTATGGTTTATATATCTTGAAATTGATCAGTTCTGATGTACTGACGGCCTGTCTAATTTCTTTAGTCACAATTTTTTGGAAAATTATAAAATGTAAAAAATAATTATTTTGTAGAATTTTTTTTACATTCCGTCACCAGTGCAGTACAGCGTCATCATATAAGCGGTGATCAGGGACACTGATTGGTGACAGTATATATTTATATTTTTTATTACATTTTTTTCTTTTGTATACCATGGCCAGAGCAATACAGTGTTATCGTAGTAACACTGTACTACTCTTGGAAGGTGATCAGGATTTTTTTTTTTTTTTTACACACTATGGTTGCTTATAACTGTGAATTTTCCAGTTATAAGCAACCATTTTTTCCTAAATAAAAACTACTCATTCAGTGTTTATAATTGTGATTAGCTGTGATTGCCACAGTTAATCACACGGTACAGAAGGGCTGTGATTGTCCCATTCTGTACCATGTGATGGCTGTGACCAATCACAGAGATCATCACAATAGTACACAATGAAAGGCATGTAACAAAGCCTTTCATTGTGTCCAACTGTCATGACACCTGCTGTGATCGTCAACAGCAGTCACATGGTACTGACAGTGGGTCGGTACAGTGGTCTGTCATCATCTGTGTCCGGTGAACACTGCGGGCGACAGATCGCGCCGGAGCGCAGCCCGTGGGGCGCAATCCTAGGAGAATGTTATATGATGTTCTCCCTGAACAACAGTGCTGCTGTTCGGCCATCAATGTACAATAGGCCAGGTACAAGTGTCCAGTGCAGTCCATAAAGATATTTTATGCTCTCACCAGAAAAACAGACCCTTAAAGGGGTTGTAAACCTTCATGTTTTTTCACCTTAATGCATCCTATGCTTTAAGGTGAAAAAAAACCTGGCAGTGACTGGCCCCCCAGCCCCTCTCCCATTGTACCTACCTGAGCCCTGGAACTTGACCAGCGGGGACGCGCTGTCTCTCTGCCCAGGGTTCTCGGCTCTTGATTGGATAGATTAATAGCAGCACAGCCATTGGCTCCCGCTGCTGTCAATCAAATCCAATGACGTGGGCGCCTGGGGGTGGGGCTGAGTCCATCATTCGTGTCTATGGACACAAATGCTGGACTCGGGAGCGCACCCGCAAGATAACCCCCTCGGGAGAGTGCTTCTCCTAGGGGGTTATCTGATGCGGGGAGGAGCCACCGAGAGACCCCAGAAGTCGAGGATCGGGCCACTCTGTGCAAAACAAGCTGCACAGTGGAGGTAAGTGTGATATGTTTGTTATTTAAAAAAAAAAACGAACCCTTACAATCACTTTAATATTACATATGGGTCAAATGATGTGTGTTATGAACCATCATTCAAATGCTGTGTGTTTTTTTTTTCCTCCGAATCTACTTTCAGGTATTACTATTAGGCATATATCACAACTCTCAGAAAAACTTCCCTCTTTTCCAACATCCAGACGATTCCCTCTCCACAATGGTGGGGTACCAAAAATGTACCATAAAGTGTTCAAAAAGGTGGCAACCAACCATAAAAGGCTTACATTCAATAATGAGGCAACCAGCATATAGAAGCCCGAAATGGCCGACAAGGTAGTTACGGTCTGACGTCACTCCTTGACGCATTTCGTCCAATAGGACTTCTTCAAAGGATGTGACATTTTTACAAATTTATAAATGTGATTTTATGAAAATACTGCACTATGGGCATACTTGAATCCTCGTACATGCTGCCGTGTCATATTTGGGAACTTTGGTGGAGTGGAAACGGAGGATTGCATTGGATTTTATGAGCGTTGATACAGCCCCTCATCCAGTGGGCTGAGGGGTCTGGTAAGGTATATTGTGCTTTGGGGAGCAGATGCATGTTTTCACAGGGTACGTGATTTTGTTTTTTGTTTTTATTGATGTGAACCAGTTAGAGAATGGTATGAAACAATTGTTACAGTATCTCACAAAAGTGAGTACACCCCTCACATTTTTGTAAATATTTTATTATATCTTTTCATGTGACAACACTGAAGAAATGACACTTTGCTACAATGTAAAGTAGTGAGTGTACAGCTTGTATAACAGTGTAAATTTGCTGTTCCCTCAAAATAACTCAACACACAGCCATTAATGTCTAAACCGCTGGCAACAAAAGTGAGTTCCCCCCTAAGTGAAAATGTCCAAATTGGGTCCAATTAGCCATTTTCCTCCCAGTGTCATGTGACTCGTTAGTGTTACAAGGTCTCAGGTGTGAATGGGGAGCAGGTGTGTTAAATTTGGTGTTATCGCTCTCACTCTCTAATACTGGTCACTGGAAGTTTACCATGTCACCTCATGGCAAAAAACTCTCTGAGGATCTAAAAAAAACAATTGTTGCTTTACATAAAGTTGGTCTAGGATATAAGAAGATTGCCAAGACCCTTAAACTGAGCTGCAGCATGGTGGCCAAGACCATACAGCAGTTTAACAGGACAGGTTCCTGTTAAATCACTCACTACTTTACATAGCAAAGTGTCATTTCTTCAGTGTTGTCACATGAAAAGATATAATAAAATATTTACAAAAATGTGAGGGGTGTACTCACTTTTGTGAGATACTGTATATATTTTCCTTTTTGGTACCATACCATTGTGGAGAGGCCAAAGTAGGAGTAATACCTGAAAGAGGATTTGGTTTATAACACACTTTATTTGACCCATATGTAATATTAAGGGTCTGTTTCTCTGGTGAGAGCATAAAATGTCTTTATGGACATTGGAATCTTTAGGAAAAGTGCTGGTCCTGTTTTATATATTTTCAGTTGCATTCAAAAACAAAAGCTAGTTGGGAAAAATTTTTTTGTATTTTTTTTTTTTTTCCACCAAAAGTTTTGTATTCATTTTCATTTAGAGCTGCACTCCAAGCAGATATATTAAAGACCATTTAGTCCAGTGATATATTCATTAAAAATTATTTAAAGCGGCGTTCCACCCAAAAGTGGAACTTCCGCTTATCTGATCCCCCCCCCCCTCCGGTGCCTCAATTGGCACCTTTCAGGGGGGAGGGGGGTGCAGATACCTGTCTACTACAGGTATTTGCAACCACTTCCTGGAATAGACTCCCGTGGGAGTCACTCCCCTTCCCGCACCCCACCCCCCCGCAACGCTTCACTTCCTGATTACCTCACAGAGAATGGCGGCAGCTGCCGACATCGCTGGACTCCAGGACGGGTAAGTGTCAATTTATTAAAAGTCAGCAGCTGCAGTATTTGTAGCTGCTGACTTTTAATCATTTTTTTTTTTTTTAGGTGGACTCTCTCTTTAATTTTGCATTGCTTTTAGTATAAATACCCAGAATTAGTGTGCATTTTAGCTTCTTGTTATACCCTGTACTCCAAGACTCTGAGCCAGTCAGAGCTCTACAGCTACTAAACATCCTCGCGGGTGAAGAAGTGACCAAGTTGAGCTGCAACAGACATGAACGTCACAAAGGGAAAGTTATTTCGTTCTGCTCTGATTCAACTGGCGGATGTGTTCAAGGATCCCATGCTGATTGGAACGGACAATGCCTGTGTGAAAGGGCCCTAACAGAGAAATATACAATAAATATTAAAGGGATGTTGGCAACACTCTATTCAAGAATATAATATTTCTCTCTGTGGTTCACCACTTCTCTAACAGAGAAATAGGTCATACACTACAGCAATGCAATCCATGGCGCAATTAGAACCTTCAGGGCCCCGGTGCAAGAAACCATGAAGGGCCCCCCTGACCTTCAACCAGGGCCCTTCCCTCTGAGCCTGGTGGTGAAATGCCGGGGCCAGGTTGCAAGTGCGACCTTTGTGACCCTGGTAGTTCTAACCACTTGTGTCAGTAGTTTTTTTTTTTTTTTTTACAATAATTTTTGATAATTTTTTAGAAGCCCCGTTTAGGGGGCTTTGGTTAGATATCAGGGGTCTAAACAGACCTCTGATGTTCCACCTTTAAGACAGAGAAAGGAGATTGAGCCATCAATCTGTCGTGTTGCACTGCTTCCAAAGCGCTGCCCATTCATTGCAATGGGCAGGGGCATTTTGGGAGCGCTGTATACAGCACTCCCAAACTGCCCCAAAGATGCTGCTTGCAGGACTTTCTCTAACATCCCACAAGAGCAGCCCCCGGGTGTGAAGGCACCCATTGCAATAAATGGGAGGCAGTTTTCTGGCGCTTTAGAGGCGCTAATTCTAGCGCTAAAACACCTCAAAACTGCTTCAGTGTGAAAGGGGTCTAATACAGGTATCCTGTACACAGGACTTAACATTTGTGAAGTTAAGGGATGGGGATTTCCATGCTTGGGCAATGGATTGTTTGGTTATGACTGTGTGTGTTATGAGTGTTAAGCTGCAACAAGAGATGTTGCAGTTGCTTTTTTTTTTTTTTTTTTTAACGCTTTCCCATCACTAGAGGGACCACAAATTTCGAAGCAAACACTAATCTTCTAAAATTTCTTTACGTTTTGCAATATGGAAAAAAAAAAACATTTTTTTGTATCCTTTTCCAACCTCCAAAATATGGTAAATGCAGAACAAAAATGACATGATTATTACTTGGGGCAGAATTAATAATGGCTCAAAGTGGAGCAGCTGCCCAATCGGGTTACATCTGTCAATAAAAGCGTGCTATCTAATTGGTTCCATTGGGTATCTGTGGCAGTTTTTCCCATAGATTTCTTTTTTCCAGCTTTTCTCTTAATCAGCCCCAGTGCATTCACTTAGTGATCTTGTAGTTTAGCATAATGAAAAAATGTAATTCAGTTCTATCGTTTAAAACACACACTCTTTCTTTTCCATCTGGCACATTACTTTTTCAGCTTTTCCATATTGGCATGTTTATTTTTGGTACAGGAGTTTCCACACTGGACATTTTGCATTATACATTTTCACCCTGTAAGGGATATTATCATTTTTTTTCTTTCTGGTACAATAATTTTTATTGTAATAAGCAAAAACGACATGACGACTAAGTACCCACACAGGGGTGTACACAACAAAGAACATGGCATAAAGACATGAGTGATGTTTTATGCAACTAAACATTTTAGTGATACAAAATTTCAACCTTTATGACCTTACAGTACGAGCCATAGGGCCACGTAGGTTGCCCAGGCCCGAAGGCCTAGAGGACAGAAAGGGAGTAGGGCGGCTCTAAGTGTAGGAGTTAAAACTTTCTATTACAAAACATGACAAGTGGGAACTCACGCGGAGTCGGTATAAAATGGACACATCAAGGTTATGCAAATCCCACTTAAGCCGCCAGCAATGACAATCCTCAGTGTACGCCGGCTGCATCTGTGTCTCTCCTCTCACTCGTAACCAGGAAGTTGGCCGTGAAGATGGAGGGATCCCGGAATGAGGCTTGAGGGGCCCATGGAGCATAGTGTAGGACATTAGGCGTGATGATGTTACTGGGCCTGCGCGACGCGTTTCTGAGCATGCACACTGTGGATGTAGCGGCAGTCGCGCTCCTTTTTCAAGCTCTGTCCTTATGAACTACGTACTTTTTTGCTTTCGTATAACAAATGATACAGGGTGTTTTTAGTAAGAACACTGACTTGCGCCTTTTCACATTTCCTAAGGCCTAGAGCAGGGTTTCTCAACTGGGGTTCCCCCAATGGTTGCTAGGGGTTCCTTGAGCAATGACCAATTTTTGCCTCTCAGATAAGTTCCCAGTGACACCAATGATCTTTTTAGCTATCTGTAAGGGGGAAATTCTTCTCCAAGACCACAGATGTAAGGAGCACTCTTCCACTGACCATCACACCAATGTATCATGAGAGTAGATATAACCATTTTTAACAGGGGTTCCCTGAGACCGAAAGGTTATCTCAAGGTATCCTCCATGTTAAAAAAGATTGAGAAAGTCTGGCCTAGAGGTATAATCCATTGTTCTGGTACAGTATTTGTTGTTAAAGGATTTACAAAAACAAATCAACTGGTCACTAATGCAAGGGGATCATAATGCGAAGGTGAAAATTAGAAACATTACAAAGTACACACGTAATGTAACAACTTTGTGGGGAAAGTGACAAAAATTGAGACTGTGCGGCACAGGCTGGCTTTCTGCAGGGATGACCTAAGTCCAGGGACTTAGGAGCATACCATGGGGAGTTAAGAACGAGGGCAGACGTTTGCCCTGTTGTAGTAAAGGGATAGGAAAGAAAGAGTAGGAAGGAGAAAAAGAACAAAAAGAGAGAAAAAACGGGGTTATGGGGAAAAATGTAGGGGGGGAGGGAGAAGGGGAGTCCCACAGGCTTGGGTTAATGTAAAATTAATTAAGGTAGGCCCAGGCTGGTTGGATGCAGTGTGGGAAGAGTATAAGACCACCAGGGTGACCATACTTTATGAAATTTGGTATGGGAGTCATGTACAATAGTAGACATTTTTTCGTTGAACATAAGGTCGTTCAAGATGCTCTTCACCACGGCAAATAATACAGAGGGTTTCTTCCAGGCTCTGGTGATTGCACATTCAGCAACAATAAACAAGTAGGTCTCCAGCTTTTGTTGGTAAGAAAACAGACCCTGGATCGGGCAATGTAACAATGCCACTTTAGCAACTTTGCGAATGGACACATGAAACAAGGTATAGAGAAGCCTGAACACCATATCGTTTTTTTTCTTTTGAAACACTTAGGCATCATGTACACATGACCTCCTACTTTGACGGCGGTCAAACCATTTCTATTCTGAACACGATTCTTCTGCGTTCAGGAGAGGGAGGTTGACCCTCCCCTAACCGCAGCAGCTTCTAAATGATCCTAAAAGCCGATGCGTACATGGACATATAGGCTTTTATGGAGTTGAGTTCAGGAGCTTTTTGGCAAAAAAAAAATGCCAAAAGCTCCTAAACTCAAGAATATACAAATACCAGGAAGGGAATGGGGTTTTAAAGGTGCCACACACACAAATGAATATAAAAATTATTCAAGTTTATTATAAACGTATTAAAATTCAATAATTTAAATAAGGAACATCTTTTACAGATGACATGGAGTCATTCCAGCTCATTCGACATGTTTCGCTGTGATATGGCTGCTTCAGGAGATAATTATGGATACTGCTTATGTAAACATTATAAATTAAAAAATATATCAATCAATCCAAAAAAACAAAACAAAAAACAGATCATACATTATGCAGATCATTCAAAAATTGACAATACAATAAATTATTATATTGAGTGGTGCTTACATTGTTAGCTCATCTCAGGGGGGCTCTCCTATCTGGGTACAGACCTCAGGTTTTTGATGAGAGCACAGGAGACAAGTCAACAGATGATATTCCAAGGGGGGATATCAGCAAGCCACAGGGGAAAATACAAACCAGGAAGATGACTACTTGGGGAAGGACACACACAGTCAAAATATTACTGGCCATAGACCTTCCAGGTATCGATACATGGTTAGATTATGGAATGCAGCATGGACACTCAACACGTTTCGTGAATCTGTTCCCTTCCTCAGTTCCTCCTCTGTTCCCTTCCTTGGGAGGTAGATGTACACATAAATATCTGTAAAGTAAGACATCAAGTATATAGCACGCTTGATAGTACCACATAATGAATGGAGTTGTTCCATCCCCAAGGACCAATTAAGTGACCCAGTACTTACAAATGAGCAAAGATGTGGCAATATTTCCAAATGGTGATTGCCAGGGATGTCCAACCTGGGAGCTTTGGAAGGGGAGGGGTGTTGTGTCAAAACACTGCACAGCATAAATCAGGGAGCTGAGTTTAATGTGAGACCTGAGTGGAAGGAAAGTACACACCCCTTTAGTCTCATAGGAAAACATGCACAGCGTTACTGTCAATCACCTGCTGTGTGCTGGAGAGGGTTGGCGCCGTCTCCTGGTATTGCTTGGTGTTGGCATAGACTGTCAGAAGTAACTCATTCAGATAAACAAAAAATTGTATTAAAAACCCTGTATAGGTTCAACCAACTCCAATGAAAAGGAATGAGGAAACACACCCACTGTGCAATTGAAGAATCAACATTTTTATTGTATCAAAAGACATAAATAGAATAACCAATGATAAAAACTGAATCATATGATGCAAATCAATCATACTGAATTAAAAACTCAATGTCCACCATTGATGCCCTTTTCCAGTGACAATGTATATAACAAAAGGATATGATAGCACAATGAACTCAATCCTAAGCAGCGATAGTGAATTGAGAAGTGAAGGTTGTATGTATATGGACTGGATGTTGTGCTGGGTCGGCTCCCAACCTGGGATTGGTCCATGGGAGGGTCAGGTCTGGATGTTGCAAAGAATGTACACTGGCAAATTGTGATGAGTGTTGGTTACTTACTGTGTCCAGAAAGGAAATGCTGAGGTATCAAAGTAGTACCATAGGTCAACAGTGATCTAGAGGAGGCATGCGACATTGGAGAATGCAAACTCACTGTGTATGTGGCGCCAATAAATTGAAGGATTGAACTCAGAGTGATTTCCTGAAGCCTCCCTCTCACTGTCGCAAACCTTAGATTATTAGCAAATTGTGTATACAAGCTGACAGTCCTGATCCCTAAAAGACCTGCATGAACCAAAGCCGAAAGTCCCAAACTGAGATAAAGTAAATTTGATACTTATCATGTGATGATGAAGAAAGGAAACATCCTTAGTGCCAGTAGTGGTGCCAATTCCCAGTAAGGCCTGCCATGTGTAGATGAATATTGAGATCTTCTGGTCACAGGGGCATGGTGGACAAGGAGTTGTAGCCTAAACGGTTTCGCCAGTCAAAGTCGGCTGTGTCAGAGGCGTGTGGTCCTACCTCTGCTAAGGAGCTCACTAAGCCTATAAATAGTGGTCCTCGCATGTCCACCGGTGTGCTGCGGCGACGTAAAAACACGTCACAACTTCCGGGGCGCTGCGTATGTGAGACACAGAAGTGTGCATATGACTCACGGGGCTGCTCACACTGCACACCGGGAAATGGACACAGAGATGGTAGATAGTCCAGACACACACATTGTAGGTGTTTTCATTCTCCACAAGAGGGAGTACTTCTGATAAATTACTGGAGTATCCACACACATTATCGGCTAAGGTAGATAGGTGTCAGAGACAGGAGCAAATGGTTAACATACCAAAATCTACTCATTGTTTACAATGATATAATCAAACACAGCACAGTGGGGCGTGAAGAAAAAAAAAAAAAGAGAGAAAAAAAAATGTAAAAAATGAAATCCACATTCTAGAATTATATTATATTAATATATATAAATACCGTATTTATCGGCGTATAACATGTACATTCATTTTAAAAAGGAAGTTTCAGGGAAAAAAAATTAAATTTTAAATAAGGAACTTTGAAGCAAAATAAGGGTCAGTGCCCATCTGCAGCCTCACCATTGCCATCAATGCAGCCTGATCAATGCCCATCTGCAGCCTCACAAGTGCCATCAATGCAGCCTCATCAGTCCACATCAATGCAGCCTCACCATTGCCATCAATTCAGCAACCTCGCCATTGCCATCAATGCAGCCGCCTCGCCATTGCCATCAATGCAGCAGCCTCGCCATTGCCATCAATGCAGCAGCCTCACCATTGCCATCAGTGCAGCAGCCTCACCATTGCCATCAGTGCAGCAGCCTCACCATTGCCATCAGTGCAGCAGCCTCCCCATTGCCATCAGTGCAGCCTGATCAATGCCCATCAGCAGCCTAGAGGGGACAGGGGGTGGGGGGGGGGGGGGGGGGGACGAGTGCCAACAGATTACATACAGTGAGAATCTCCTATGATAGACAGAACAGTGGTCCAATGGCAGCCCAGGAGACAGGACTTCCTATTACAGAGGCCGCCAAGAAAACAGGAGAGTCTCACTGTATGTAATCTGACGGCGCCTGTCCCGCCCCCCTCCCTGTCCCCTCTGAGGCAGCTAAAATTGAAGTATTGGCGTATAACACGCACACGCTATTTGCACCCGATTTTCATGGTGAAAAATATATATAATTTGTAAGGAATCGGGGGTGACAAGTGGGCTCAGACAGTTCCGTCAACTTAAAAGGCTTTATTCAGCAAAAAGCATCAGCATCCCAGCCACAGCATACCGTATAACATGACAAAGTCCCAGTTCAGGCAAGCTCACCCAGCAGGATCAAGTCATAGGTAACATGGGTCCTTCCATCTTCAAGCTCCTCTCAGATTTGATAGCTTAACAGCCACCTCTCTCCAAACACATTTCTCCTCTCTGACATTTTCAACTGAGCTGGCAATAAGCAGGTCTGAAGGGGGAAGTACCTGCCCTCTTCAATTAACCCCTTCTTAACCCTGCCCCAGGCTGACTCTCCACAATATATATATCTATATATATATAGATAGATATATCTATATATATCTATCTATATATATATAGATATATATATAGATAGATATATATACCCACCACTCAGTTCAACGTTTAAAAAATGGTACAAAGCTGATGCTGTCATTCAGGCATGGGGCCTTTGTGGCCTCCAGTTCCCGGGTCCATCGGGTTTTATGTTGAAAAACCAATTGATCGAAGTTGCCCCCTCTAGTATCCTGAGGGACAGCTTCGAGGACCCAACATTTAAGGCATCGAGGATGTCTGTCATGTTGTAGGCAACATGTCTAGCAATCGGGGCCTTCAAATGGTAGGTCTCAAATTCATACAGATGCTCCTGGAACCGCTTGAGCATAGTTCAAATGGTTTTTCCCCCTCCCCTTTTGCTTGCCTTCCGCTTCCTTACAGGGGCAATCTAAATACAATTTTTCACTTGATTTTATGGTTAGCACTACCAGGGGTTTGCACCTAAAGGGCTCCTCATTTTTAGTTTGCAACTCATTCAAATAGCAGAGGAATGACAGAGCACTCAAAAATGGTGCTTTGGATTGAGGCAAGTACTGTAGAAGGATATGCTTTGTTCATTTTTCATTTCAGAGATTTACAGCCACTTTAATCACCTCTCTCCCTATTTATCACCATATTTTCAGCACAAAACTCAATGTCCTTATACAAAAGGTTAAATGTTCATAACAAGTTTTTAAACCTTTTACTGTACATGTACCAAAAGCAAATACTAATAAACACTTTACAGCTGTAATATTTAAAGCGCTGTGTTTTTATAAATGTAGCTCAGCATTCTCGAAAGCACCTAATCAACTAGCAGTAGACATGGCATTTACTTCTGATTGTTCTCATTATTTCCAAGCGTGACAAAATATAGCCACACAAAAATTAGAGTTTGAAGTTAGAAAGATTTACTCAGTGAAATAATTGCCTGTCACAATACCATCTACAAATTGGATATCCTGAAAAGGCCTAAGACAGGCGTTATATATAAAATACTTGCAAGTCAGCCAAAGTGGATGAGAAAAAAATAAATAAAAATCCCCTAACAAATTAAAAAAGTGTTTCAAATGGAATATGAAATGTTTACTAATTAAACTTGTTGTGTAGCTGTCATGTGGCTTTTCTGCAATATTGCCTTTTAGAGCTGTCTTTCGTGATTTATATGAAAGTTAAATATCTTGTATTTTAGAACAGCTTTCCTGAAGGCGTAATTGAGGAACACATCAGCTTACAACAAGGTCTACAGTATGTGCAAAATCCTGATAAGCTCACAAATTATACACTACCTTCTAAACTGTCTTAAAAAAATTGCTAAGAGTTCGTATTCGAATACTTTGCTGGTTGTGTAAAGCCCTAAATTACAGGGAGGCAGAAATGTTTTACCTGCCTCTCCTCTAGTTTGATTATCTTTTTTCAGCTCCTTTTGGTCTTGCGGTCCTCGGCACATGTGCAGCTTGAATAATGATCGTCTAGTGTCCATGATGCAACATTTTCCTGAAACGCCAAAATCAGGAAAATATAACATTGTTTACAATAGATGGAACTGATGATCATTAGAGCTAATGATATTAGACACACTGGGATGGATTTACTAAAAGTGGAAAGTCCACAATCTGGTGCAGCTCAGCTTCCAGGATTTTTGGTGGGCCCACCTACTTGTGTGTCATTAGCAAATTAATATTCACTAAAGTTTTCCTTAATTAGCAAATTAATATTCGCTACCTGTCCACCTTAATCTCGTAGAAATCATGCTGAAGGTTTCAGTTACCAAACGTCAGCCTTAAAACCTTAAGGCTGCTTTCACACTGGGGCGGTAGGGGGCGTTGGCGGTAAAACAGCGCTATTTTAAGCGCTGTTTTATCGCGGTATTCGGCCGCTAGCGGTGCGGTTTTAACCCACCGCTGGCGGCCGAAAAAGGGTTAAAACCCCTCGTATAGCGCGGTTATAGGCGCGGTATTGCCGCGGTATAGCCGCGCTGTCCCATTGATTTCAATGGGCAGGAGCGGTGAAGGAGCGGTGAATACACCGCTCCTTCACCGCTCCAAAGATGCGGCTTGCAGGAGATTTTTTGTTCTCCTGCCAGCGCACCACTTCAGTGTGAAAGCCCTCGGGCTTTCACACTGAACAAACAGCGGAGGCTGTTTTGGGGCGGTTTGCAGGCGCTATTTTTAGCGCAATAACGCCTGCAAACCGCCCCAGTGTGAAAGGGGCCTAAAGGGGTTGTAGACCCTCAAGGTTTTTCATCTCAATGCATTCTATGTCTGTCAATTGTCTGAGTCAATGACATGAGAACAGCAGAAACTGTGAGATCCTTTCTATACTGCACAGCAGGGATCCCCTTCACCCGTCCTGCCTTCTTCTGGCCCGGGTGGGCCCCTCAGGCCCCGGGGCCCTTTACAGTTGTAACGGCTGTACCCCCCTGATGGCAGCCCTGGTGATTGGTATCGGCGAGCACTTGGAAAAAAAATATCAGTACTCGTCAGTACTCGTACTTTAAAAACTGGTATTGGTGCAGCCCTATCTTTTAGTATAGAAGAATAGAGACCCTAAGGTCAACGCTGCGCTCAATAATTAGCAAATATTAAAAGTGTAAAGCAGCCAGCACCAAAAGTTCAATACCATAAACTTCCAATAGAATAAACAACACAGTACGTGCAGCGCTAAAAAATGTGAAATAAGATATCAATTAAGATAAATAAAATTATGAAATACTCAAACAAAAATGCTTGCAATAATAAGTGAAATTAGAAAATAACAATAATTACATAAAAAAGAAAAAATTACAAAAAAAAGGAAAAAAGAAAACTAAAGCAATGTCCCATAGTGATCACTGAGAAAATCTATAGGTAATATGCCTCCACAAGAGAAAAAGTGAATTGCAGGAAACAAAAGCTAGGTGAGGTAGCTTGCTTACCAAAAAGCCATGACTGCTGCTAGCAGTCTCTCCCAGCACAGGGAATTTGGAAGTCTCCCCAGAACTTATAATCCTCCAGATCAGCCGTTCTGTCTATTATTGCTCAGAAATAGAAAATAGAAACTTCCATAGTGCAGTATATCAATTCAATCTTGTTTGTTTGTTTTGCACTTACAAAAACAATGTGTCATCAAAGCGGTTGTGTCATGTAAAGGTGCGGTGTCTCTATTCGCTTCTCCCTATTCCCAAAGCGTTTTTCTCACCACCGTCGTGGAAGGCTGGCGAGATGACGTTACTGTCCGAGGCTCCACCCTATGCGTTTCGTCACAAACGGACGTCTTCTGGGGATTGGCTGAATGGATTAGCGAATTATTGTCTATCTTTTAGTATATGGCAAGCTTTCCTTAAAGTAATTCTAAAGTCAGAAGGTTTTTTTTTCTTGATGCATGCTATGCATTAAGATGAAAAACCTTCTGTGTGCAGCAGCCCCTCCCCCCCAAACTTACCTGGGCTCCATCGTGATCCAGCGATGTTGCACAAGTGCCTCAGCTGTCTGGGGACTCTCCTTTATTGGCTGAGACAGCAGTGGGTGTTGTTAATGAAAGTGAGTGAGCCAATGAGGAGAAAGAGGGGGTGGGGCCGAGTCTGAATTGATACACACAGCAGCGGCTCGGCTCGGCTTGGGTGCCCCATAGTAAGCTGCTTGCTGTGGGGGCAGGAGGGAGCGACCAGGAGCTCCAAAGAGGGACTTGAGAAGAGGAGGATCTGGGCTGTTCTGTCCAAACCCACTGCACAGTACAAGTAAGTATAACATGTTTAAAAAATGACAAACAAATAAAAATTTAGACTTTAGCACTTTAAGCAGGCCATACGTGGTTCGAATTTTGGCCAGTTCAGCAGAAACCGGCCGAAATTTGAACCATGTATGGACAGGCTGAATTTACCAAGTTGATTAACTTGGGTACAACCACCATGCCGGGTTTTTCCTGCGATTATCGATAGTGGCTTCTATAGCCGCTAGCAATATTCACTGTCTTCTCCTGCCGAGGACGGCTTCCCCTGACGACCCCCCCCCACTAGGAGAAGACAATGGCCCAGCAGGAGGGCTTTCTGCATCAACATTTCCTGTGTTGATGGGGGAATCAAGCGAATTTAAGGAAAGAAATTTGCTCCATGTGTGGCCCGCCTTATAGTGTGTCAGTTTGGAGGCACAGAGATGCGTACAATCGAATAATTTCACAGTCTTCATGGATCTTGTCCATGGACAAAAAATGAGACTTGCTTCTTAACCACTTGCTGACCAGCCGCCGTCAGTTTACGGCGGCAGGTCGGCACGATCCCGCGAACCGTTGTAGCTATACATGGGCTCGCAGGATCGGGATAGCAGGCACACGCATGCCCACTGCACAGCGGTGGTGCCGATGCTCGTGGCCGACGGTCGCGATGACCACCGGCCACGAGCGATCGTGAGCAGGAGACACAGAACAGGTGTCACACACTTCCCTGTTCTGTTCTGAGAGGAGTGACAGATTGTGTGTTCCTTTTGGCTAGCAACCACAATCCGTCACTTCCTCTAGTCAGTCCCCTCCCCCTTCAGTTAGAATCACCTTCCAGGGAACACAGTTAACCCTTTGATCGCCCCCTAGTGTTAACCCCTTCACTGCCAGTGACATTTTTACAGTAATCAGTGTATTTTTATAGCACTGATCGCTGTATAAATGCCAATGGTCCCAAAAATGTGTCAAAATTGTCCGATGTGTCCGCCATAATGTTGCAGTCATAATAAAAATCGCAGATCACCGCCATTACTAGTAAAAAAAAATAATAATAAAATGCCATAAATCTATCCCCTATTTTGTAGATGCTATAACTTTTGCGCAAACCAATCAATATAGGCTTATTGCGATTTTTTTTTTTTTTTTTTTTTTTACCAAAAATATGTTGAAGAATACATATCAGCCAAAACTGAGAAAAAATTTGCTTTTTTAAAAAAAAAAAATGGGGATATTTATTATAGCAAAAGTAAAGCTGCACAATTAATCGTCAAGAATCGTTATCGCGATCTTGACTAAAGCGTTTCACAATTCTTTCTATGCAAAGAATTCTCTCTGCTCTACTGAAGCCACAGCTGTCAAAAGAAAGGAAAGAAAAAACTGGGCATTCTGCCAAGAATCACAACATTCTTTATCAGTTGAACTTAAGTATAAACGTTGTAACAATTTGTCAATGGAATAGACTTGTGTGTAAGTGGAAAAAGTTTAACCACAAACACTTTTTCTGACATTTGTTGGTTTCAAGTTAAAATCATTTTTTTTTTGCTAGAAAATTACTTAGAACCCCCAAACATTATATATATATTTTGTAGTAGACACCCTAGAGAATAAAATGGTGGTTGTTTCAATATTTTATGTCACACTGTATTTGCACAGCGGTCTTTCAAATGCAATTTTTTTGGAAAAAATAACTTTAATGAATTTAAAAAAATAAAATAAAATAACCAGTAAAGTTAGCCAATTTTTTTTTTTTTATTTATAATGTGAAAGATTTTACGTCGCAAGAATCGTGAGAGAATCGTGATCTTTTTATTGTAAGCAAAAAAATTGTGATTCTCATTTTGGCCAGAATTGTGCAGCTCTAGCAAAAAGTACAAAATATTGTGTTTTTTTCAAAAATGTCGCTCTTTTTTTTTGTATATAGCGCAAAAAATAAAAACCGTAGAGGCAATCAAATACCACCAAAAGAAAGCTCTATTTGTGGGAAAAAAAAGGCGTCAATTTTGTTTGGGTACAGCATCGCATGACCGCACAATTGTCGGTTAAAGCGACGCAGTGCCGAATTGCAAAAAATGGCCCGGTCATTCAGCAGCCAAATCTTCCGGGGCTGAAGTGCTTAGGCCAGTTTCACACTGGGGAGGTGGGATCATCAACGGTAAAACGCTGCTTTTTTTAGCGGCGGTATTTGGCCGCTAGCGGGGCAGTTTTACCCCTGCTAGAGGCCGAAAATGGGTTAATGCCGCCCGCAAAGCGCCGCTGCAGCGGTGCTATGCCGGCGGTATAGCCGCGCTGCCCCATTGACTTCAATAGGCAGACGCGGTTTAGGAGCGATGTATACACCGCTCCTTCACCGCTCCAAAGATGCTGCTAGCATTACTTGTTTCAGCGTCCTGCTAGCGCACCGCTCCAGTGTGAAAGCCCTCAGGCTTTCACATTGGAGAGACAGCAGCGGCTGTTTCAGGTCGGTTTGCAGGCGCTATATTTAGCGCAATAGTGCCTGCAAAACAACCCAATGTGAAAGGGGTCTTATAGATTTAGTTGTATTATACTGAAAAGAATTTAGATATGAACAATTGAATTCCAATTTTCAGGAAAAAAATATACATTTAATAATAAAGGAACGGAAATTAGAAAATTAAAATATTGCTACATAGCACCTTTCTGGATGTTCCCAAAGGGTCTGGCAAAAACCTCTCATGTATATTCCTGGATGCCGGGATTGCAATAACTAGTAAGATGCAGGCACAACCCTGTGATTTCTTAGGAATGGTAAAAACATAAACTTAACTGGATTATGGTAAATCATAGGTTGTCGAGTATATTGAATAATTCACAATCCAATTTTAAAGACACCTGGGATCCATGAATCCAATAGAACTCACCTCCTTGAACCCGTTGCTAAGTTTTCATCATATTTGTCTCTCTTATTTTCTTTTCCTGTTTTTTTTTTTTTTTTTTTTTTTTTTCCTTGATAGCTTCCTCTTTGACAGATGTTTATTAGTTTTATTTGTGCATACATATGTTGTCAGTGAAGCTCTGGAGCTGTATGTGGTAATAAGAGCGAAACTCCCTTTCTACTTGTATTTGCGTACGATACCCATGTGCCTTGCATGATACCTGCTCTCATTTTTTTGATCTTCCAAAATCAATAAAAACATTGAAACTAAATTATTTTAGAATTATTTATTAAAGACTAACTCCACTTTTGTTGAGGGAAAAAAAACACATTACCCTCTGGGTGATCTATGTACGTTGCAAGGATTTTAACAAACTTTGTTGCAGATTCCTACCACTTGTTATTCTGAAGAAAGAGCTGTTTGTGTCTTTGTGGAAAGTTAATCTAATGGGAGTGATTTTATAATTATCGATCAGCTGTTGCACTTTCAGAGTTCTAATGAGGAAAGTGGCAGGGTCTGCATCCCTTTTTTAGATGGGGTTTCCCTTTGGGAGTATCTCAGCAAAAATGACATTTTTGTTGCAGGGGATGCTCAAAATCTGACTTGTATTTTAGTGCGGGCTTCTTGGAAAATCAGTGAGCTGATCACACAAGCAGGAAATGTTGTTTTTGGTGGTGGTGGGGGGGGGGTTCTCTATACATTCTGTGTAGAGGACTCCTCCAGGTCGCCATATTGCATTTTACAGAAAATCGCTATGCTGCAGACTGAAAAGAAAAGGTAATTTTTAATAACATTTAATTACAATTTGACTTGTGATGCAGTTATACAGTTGAGCTCAAAAGTTTGCATACCCTGGCAGAAACTGGGAAATGTTGGCATTAATAGTGAAAATATGACTGATCATGTCAAAAAATTGTCTTTTATGTAAGGATATTGAACACATGAAGCCATTTATTATCACATAGTTTTTTGGTTCCTTTTTAAATCACAATGATAACAGAAATCACCCAAATGGCCCTGATAAAAAAAGTTTACATACTCTGGAATGTTTGGCCTTGGTATAGACACAGAAGGTCGCACTTAAAGAGTAATTTCCCACATTTGTGGCTTTTTAAAATCTCAATTAGTGTCTGTGTATAAATAGTCAATGAGTTTGTTAGCTCTCACATGGGTGCACTAAGCAGGCTAGACATTGAGCCATGAGGAGGTAGAAAAGAACAGTCAAAAGACCTGCGTAACAAGGTAACAAAACTTTAAAAATAGATGGACAGGGATATAAAAAGATATCCAAAGATAGCTTTGTCTTGTTTTTTTTTTTTAAATAACAAACATGTTATACTTACCTGCTGTGTGCAGTGGTTTGTGCAATGGCTGCAGGGCATTTCTTGGAGCTGGCTCTCTGATAGTGACAACCCTGAGCTACAACTGTATACCTGTATACAATAACTTGGAGTTTGATAAATAATTGTGCAAATATCATGCAATGTAAAAACTATGCCATTTTATTCTCCATGTTCTCTTCTTTCAGAAAATATATACTTTCTGGGAGGTTTACAGTAATTTCTAGCAAAAAATTGCCCTGGTAGGCAAGTAGTTAAAGGGGTTGTAAAATTTTTTTTTTGTTTTTTTTTTAAATAAAAATAACAATCATGTTATGTTATACTTACCTGTTGTACTTATACTTACCTATAACATAACAAACTTGTTATGTTATACTTACCCTCTGTGCAAGGGTTTTGCACAGAGCAGCCCCGATCATCTTCTGGGGTTCTCCACCGGCGCTCCTGTCTCCTCCCCTTCATCGGGTATCCCCACGGAAAGGCACTTTCCATGGGGGGCACCTATGTGGGCTCGCTCCCGATTTCCGCTGCTGAGTCCATTCACACAGACAGCGGGAGCTGGCCCTGCCCCCTGCTCCCGTGTCACTGGATTTGATTGACAGCAGTGGGAGCCATTGGCAATCTATCCAGTGATGAGAGATGCACATCGCTGAATTGGATCGGACTCGGGTAGGAAAAAGGGGGGGCTGGGGGCAGCTGTAGAAAGTAAGGTTTTTCACCTTAATGCATTAAAGGGATTGTAAAGTCAGAAAGTTTTTTTATCTTAAGGCATTTTATGCCTTAAGATAAAAAGCCTTCTGTGTGCACAACCCCCCTATTACTTACCTGAGCCCCATCTCTGTCCAGCGATGTCCACGAGTCCCTCGGCTGTCTGGGACCTGATTGGCTGAGACACAGCAGCGGCGCCATTGGCTCCCGCTGCTGTCAATCAAAGTTAGCTAATCAGGAGAGAGAGGGCACGGGGCCAGGTCGCAGCTCCGTGTTTGAATGGATACACAGAGCTGCAGCTCGGCTCAGGTGCCCCCATAGCAAGCTGCTTACTGTGGGACCACTCAACAGGAGGGAGGGGCCTGGAGCTCCAGCCAGGGACACAAGAAGAGGAGGACCTGGGCTGCTCTGTGCAAATCCACTGCAACAGAACAGGAAAGTATAACATGTTTGCTATTTTTATTGAAAAAAAAAAACTAGACTTTAAGGGTTAAGTCCACCTTATAAAATAGACTCTGCTGTCCGGTTACACCAGACTACCCTCTGATCTGCTCTGCCTAAACGGAAGAGGACAGAACCCCTTCCTGTTTGTTTTTTTGGTGGACCAGATTGAACCCAGAGGTAGGCGAGTGTAAACCGACACAAGTCCATTTACAGCTGCCTGTCCATTGAAATGCATGGAACTTTCGATCAGGTCCGCCTGAAAAACTGACCAGCCGACCTGATCGGATCACGCGTTTAAAGGGCCCTAAAGCTTTGGACCTTGGTAAAGATGGACATTTCTAAATCCATATATCATTTCGTAGAGTATAGTAATATTAATGAATTTCTGCCATTTTAGTATATTGTGCAAATATAAACATACCAGGGATGGACTCCAGGTCAGTACTGTTGGACCATCAAGTTTTTAGTTACACCCTTGGATGCACACAGGCCATATCAGCCCTACCTATAATGGGATTGTAACGACACCCCGAGTACGAAAGGGGTTAAAGTTGTTTAGGGCATTCCCTTCCCGAACACCAAGGCAGCTACCGAACACTCCGATCAGCCGAACACGAAACCCATACGAATAACTCTCCCCCCCAATACGAGACAAAGCTCTGTCTTGAGGGTCCACCAGGAATCAACTTCTTTATTTTCACACATGGACACAACAGATAAAATAACTCAGAGACTCTTTCTCCCCACCCTTGGAAAATCGGGCGGGCCAAACTGTCCAATGACAATGGACACACAGGTCAGGTGTGTCCAACGTCTCATCAGCACACAGTCTTATCAGCAAGGAGAGCTGCTATAGGAATCCCCCCTCCCTCCATAGAAATACACATCCTGTGATCCAGGGCAGACAAACACAATAGAACAGTGGAATACAGCCACACAACAAACTAGCACAGCAAACAGTACACAAGAGCATGAGACAACACACAATATATACACAACATTGTGAAGCAGTCACTATTTATAATATGGCACATACGGGGTTCCCAGAGTTTTGTGTTTTGGGGGGACATGGACTTGAATCCAAAGTAACATTAGTTCAGGGTGCCCAGGCATACACCTCACAAAGAGTATTGTTCCCTTAAAATCCAGGGCCCATAGTCGAAAAGGCAAGAGTCCTGCATTCAGTCCTCTCCAAAAGCCTCTGTCCCGGCTAGGTCTGTCACAGGGATTTTTACTCGTTTATACATGTAGTCAGAAATGTTAGCCACAGAATGTCACCCAACCTGGCTTTTTCATAATTGGTGCTTTTTTCAAAAAGTTTTGTGAAATTCTGATGTAAAGAGGGGGCAGATCTATATACATTTTGTGTGGGTGGCATGATCTCTCTATATGAAGTTTCACTTCTGTTATCTTCATGTATGATCATGTTGTTTCTGCTTGCTGTTTATGAAAAACTTCAGATCATTATTACCTGCTGTAAGATCGGCCTGTCATATTATTTATTCTATGGCCATCTGTTTTCTACACAAGTTAATAAAAAAAATCAATGGGTGGCAATTTGCCTTTAAAATTAAACAATATCTACATTGTACAGATAACTGGGAAGAATGAGAAAACATATATATATTTATCTACCATTAAAGCTTATTTTCCAGGATTGAGCAAACATTAAACCACTTTAGGAACACGCCTATTTCTAAAATTTTGTTGTTTACAAGCTAAAATCAGTATTTTTTGCAAAATTTTTTGAAAGTTACTTAGAACCCCTCCAAACATTATAATTTTTTTTTTTTTTAGCAGAGACCCTAGAGAATAAAATGGAGATCGTAGCAATACTTTTTCACACTTTATTTGCGCAGTGGTCTTACGAATGCAATTTTTTTTGAGGAAATATACTTTTTTTGAATTAAAAAATAACAAAACAGTAAAGTTAGCCCAATTTTTTTTCTATAATGTGAAAGATGATGTTACACTGAGTAAATTGATACCTAACATGTCATACTTTAAAATTGCGCACGCTTGTGGAATTGCGACAAACTTCGGTACTTAAAAATCTCCAAAGGCGACATTTTAAAAAAAAGTTCCGGTTACCAGTTTAGAGCTAGACAGGAGGTCTAGTGCTAGAATTAGTGCTCTCCCTCTAAGACCCCTTTCACACTGGGGCCACGTTAGCGCACCACTCGTTTTAGCAGCGCTTTAGTGCTGTTTAAGCGGCGCTTTTTCGGCCGCTAGCGGTGCCCCAAAGAAAGGGTTAAAAGTGCCCATGTTGCTGCGCTTTTTAGGTGCTTTGGAAATGCTGCCCATTCCTTTCAATGGGCAGGGCTTTTTGGGAGCGCTAAATACAGCGCTCCCGAACCTCCCCAAAGATGCTTTTTCCTAATGTCCCACAAGCGCACCGCCCCAGTGTGAAAAGTCACACTGAAATGAGTGGAAGGCGGTTTTCAGGTGCTTTACAGGCGCTATTTCTAGCGCTAAAACACCTGAAAACCGCCTCAGTGTGAAAGGGGTCTAAGGATCTCGATGATATCTCACATGTGTTTTTTGTTTACATATGCGTTCGCTTCTGCACGTGAGCTCGGAAGGATGGTGCACTTAAAAATGTTTTTTTTTTATTATTATTTATTTTATTTTTTATTTTTACACTGTCCCTTTAAAAAAAACTTTTTGGATCACTTGTATACCTATTACAAGGAATGTAAACATCACTTGTAATAGAAATAAGCAGGACAGGGCCTCTTTAATGCGAGATCTGGGGTTAAAAAAACCTCAGATCTCTCATTTACACTTAAAAGCACAGAAAAAAAAATGTCCCCCCCCCCAAAAAAAAAAGACAAAAGAATATTTAACACCCCAATTTCCTTCTCATCTTCCTCTCGCCTCCCCCACCCCAAATCACATTCCCCTGCCTCTCTCTCCAAGGGAGTCCACTCCCCCCACTCCCCATCTCAATCCACCCGGGTAATGTCCCTCCTATACTTTAAAGCATCTCACATTTCAGGGCCCAAGACCTCTAACCAGCCTTTCCAGATAGCCTCAAATTTCCCTTGACAACTTCTATGTATAAAAATACTTGTCTTTTAATATGGTTTCTTTTATTTGCGTTCTCCATTCCTCCACTGTCAGTGGAGAATGGACATTTTCTGAAAAACTGGATTCCTCCATTATATTTAGCAGACACATTCCAGGATCCAGTGATAGTTTGATTCAAAGCACATTATTTATAGTCTTAATTATGCCCTGCTAGTATTGGTGAAGTTTTGGACATCTCCATCTCTTAACACATATAACATGTGTATTAAATTTGCCGGGGCACCTCTACAACGAGGACACAGGGGGGATTCTCTACGTTTCCACGTAAACAGTTTCTCCGGGGTATAATATGATTTGTGTAGGATAAAAAATTGCGTTAATTTTCGGGTAGCAGATAACGATACCTTTGGGGTCGTGGACAGAGCCATTAAACACCATCTGACAACCGTCCCAGGTCTCATTCCCACTGAGCCCCAGAGGGCATATCTACAGATACTGCATAATCTCATAGAGTCGTGAAATAAGACCCTGCTTTTGACCTCTATCTTTCAACAATGATATTATTTTAGAATTATTGAGTTTAAATTCAAAAGTACGAGCCTGAGCCTGTAAGGCATGTCTGAGCTGCAGATATTGGAAAAACCTCTGTCTTGGTATCCCAAATTCATCAGATATTTGAGTGAAGGACTTTAGGCTACCATTCCAAAACAGTTGCTCCACATATTTCAACCCCTGTGTTTGCCATAGCTCAAATCCTCCTAGCTTCTGCAATTCCTCACAGTTTGCGTTGTTCCAAATTGGGGTATAAGAAGTGTAACCCATGATATTGGTAATATTTCCAAAAATACAATTCTGACCTGCACACTACCAAACAGACCTACTTTATCACTCTCATTAACACCCTCTCACGCAGTCCCCATCAGCTCTTTTCTACCTTTACCACTCTACTTCGTCCTCCATTACCCCCACCCACTAACTTACTCACTGCCAAAGGGATTGCTAATCAGTTCAAAAATAAGATGAGATCTCCGCTCTACAGATATCTCCCTCACAAGGCCTCAAACCCCACCAATCTTAACAACCTAAGACCCATCTCTTTACCCCCTTTTGCCTCCAAACCCCTTGAACATTTAGTCTACAACCGACTGAGTGACCACCTCATTGAGAATAACCTTCTTGATCCTCTTCAGTCTGTATTTCGCCCACAGCACTCCACAGAAACTGCCCTCCTAAAACTCACAAACGACTTACTAACAGCCAAAACCAACGGTCGTTATTCCGTACTCTTACTCCTGGACCTTTCCACTGCCTTTGATACAGTTGACCATCCCCTCCTCCTCAAAAAACTAAATTTGCTTGGTCTCCATGGCTGCACTCTCCGTTGGTTCGAATCTTACCTATCTCATCGCACCTTCAGTGTCACTTACAACTCAACTTCCTCTTCTCCAACTCCTCTTACCGTTGGGGTCCCCCAAGGTTCTGTCCTTGGACCTCTACTATTCTCGATCTACATGTCCTCCCTGGGTCAGCTGATGGCCTCCCATGGCTTTCACTACCATTTATATGCTGATGACACCCAAATCTATCTCTCTGTCCCTCAGCTCACCCCATCAATCTCCTCACGCATCACTGATTTACTAACAGACATATCAGCCTGGATGTCAAACCACTTCCTCAAACTAAATCTATCTAAAACTGAGCTCTTAATATTTCCTCCCCCACGTGCCCCCTCCCCTGACTTCTCTGTCAAGATCAATGGCACATCTATCAGTCCGTCCCCACATGCCAGGCTGCTAGGGGTAACCTTAGACTCTGAACTGTCCTTTCAGGTCCACATACAATCCCTGTCCAAATCATGCTGCCTTAGCCTCCGCAACATTTCCAGAATACGCCCTTTTTTAACTAATGACACCACCAAGCTTCTAATTCACTCCCTGGTTATCTCTCGCCTCGACTACTGCAACTCCCTCCTCATTGGATTACCTTTACATAAACTATCCCTCATTCAGTCCATAATGAATGCCACTGCAAGACTCATCCACCTTACCAACCATTCAGTGTCCTCCACCCCTCTCTGCCAATCCCTCCACTGGCTTCCACTCAACCAACGAATAAAATTCAAAGTACTACTAATAATTTACAAAGCCGTCCATAACTCTGCCCCCAGCTACATCACTAACCTAGTCCCAAAATACCAACCAAGCCGCTCTTTTCGCTCATCCCAAGACCTCCTGCTCTCTAGCTCCCTTGTCCCCTCTTCCCATGCTCGCCTCCAGGCTTTCTCCAGAGCTTCTCCCATCCTTTGGAACTCCCTACCCCAATCTGTCCAACTGTCCCCTAATCTATCCATCTTTGGGCGATCCCTGAAAACCCTTCTCTTCAAAGAAGCTTATCCTGCTTCTAACTAATACACTCTTACTTCCTCCATCAGCTCATCCCCCCACAGCTATTACCTTTTGTATCAATTGACCCTTACTTTTTAGATTGTAGGCTCTAACGAGCAGGGCCCTCTGATTCCTCTTGTATCAAATTGTAATGTAACTGTAATGTCTGCCCTCATGTTGTAAAGTGCTGCGCAAATTGTTGGTGCTATATAAAACCTGTATAATAATAATAATATTTTTCATTTCATGTCAGACCTTAGCAAAAAGTTTGCCTGTCATTAACTTTTTATCCATTTGTAGATTTTTGTCTCCAGTAGGGAAATCAATGTATATCCCCTACATAGTGGCAATAATAATCTCTGTATAGGATCAGACTCCACAGCCTCCATCCACCCAAAAAAATGCTGTATTTGTGAGGCTAAAAAGTAATTTTTAGGTTGTGGAATAGCAAGTCCCCCTTCATCTTTAGCTAACATTAAACTTGACAATTTTATGCGTGAGTGTTTTTTCCGCCATATAAGCTCGCGGAAGAGAGATTCTACCTTCCTAAACCAGAGCGTTGCTATCCAAATAGGGGAATTATGAAAAATATACAGTAGCTGTGGAGCCCAAATCATTTTTATAAGATTAGCTCTGCCAATCACTGTTAGTGGGAGTTTGCACCAACTCCGACACTTGTCCCTAAACCTGAGCAGTAGTGATTTGGAGATTCAAATCAACATAGTCCCCCACATTTCGTGTTACCTGGATCCCAAGATACTCGACTTTGTTTCATTTGTATTTGACTGGCACCATATGGTATGGAGATGTTCACATCGTGTAGTGACATCAATATTGATTTCTCCCAGTTAATACGAAACCCCGAGAACTGTCCAAATGCAGAGACAAGTGTTATACGTTCCTCTAGGGATTCTGCGGTATCACCCAAAAAGATAAGGGTGTCGTCCGCATATAAAGCTATTTTTTCCTCCCTTCCCGAATGTGGAAACCCCACTATCCCCTCCGACTGTCTTATGGCCACGGCTAGTGGTTCTACTGCCAAAGCAAACAGCAGTGGGAACAGAGGACAGCCTTGTCTGGTGTCCCTGGATAATGAGAAAACTGTTGACATAGTGTTATTAATTCTCAGTCTAGCCTTTGGATCTGTATATGCGGTAATAATTTTAGCCAAGATAAAAAACCTGTACCTATACTGAAGGCAGTTAATACCATCCACAGATATTCCCACTCCACCATATCAAAAGCCTTCTGTGCATCTAGGGACAGAATGGCACCAGTTCCCCCATTATCCATTGGTAGCTGCAGGGTCAAAAAGAGTCTTTGAATATTTGTTGCTGTTGATCTAGATGGAATAAACCCTGTTTGATCCCTGTGAATCAAAATGTTAATATATATGTATATAAGTGGGGTAGTGGCGCTCCCTGAAACTTGGTTGGGCGGGTAAATGATAGAAAATGACAATAGTAGTAGGGACCAATATACTGGCTCGCCGGCGGGTGACCCTACCGAAGTAAGTTGTATAAATAGATACCCGACAACAGTAAGGTAACAACACTCCCTATGAGGGATATACAGCATAGGTGAGTGTGCAAATTAAATAAAGATATAGAATGATGAGAAATAATATAATAATTAAAATTATTACAGCCTCCTCACCATAAGTGACAGTGTTGGTAGGTTTAACTACCCTGATTATACATACATTACATGTGAGTGAAGCCATACATAGTGCCTTATATAGTATAACCTTTCATGTACATGCACACACTTTAGTAGTATATAATATCACACCTGTGACTAGAATACAAAAGTAGCGGTAAGCCTATAGGTGACCATATGCATAATCAATTTGTAAATTGTTTGTAACAATACACGATTAATAGGCAGTCCGTAATTGTGAAGAAATCTTCAACATGGTGAAAAATAAAAAATAAACAACTCAAAAACGTGACTTGAGTGCATTCAACGTCACCTGTCGTGGAGCCAGTATATTGGTCCCTACTACTATTGTCATTTTCTATAATTTACCCGCCCAACCAAGTTTCAGGGAGCGCCACTACCCCACTTATATACATATTTATTTCTGAAGCACCTCTGGGGTGCTTCCTTAGGGTGGCCGCATACCTACACATTGTCCTAAGCGCAGTCATCAAACTTTATTCAAAATGTTAATATGTCTGGATAACCTATTTGCCAATACCCTAGCTAAGATCTTAACGTCTGATGTAAGAAGAGAGATTGGGTGATATGAATCTGGTTTTAATGGGTCTTTACCCGGTTTTAATATTACTATTATTATTGTTTCCGTCATTGATTTAGGGAGTTCCTGTGTGATATAAGCTCCATTTAATACTTCCAGAAGTTCTGGGAGTAAAGTCTGACCATATATTTTATATATATTCACAGGGAGTCCATCCATCCCTAGGGCTTTATTATTTTGAATTTGCCTTACTAGAGTTATAGGGATATCCAGAGATTCACTTTCTATGTCAGTCTAGGTATGACTAGATTATCCAGAAATTTTTTACATTGATTTATTTTATTTGAAATTTCAGATTTATAGAGCCGTGTATATAAATCCATAAATGTACTCTGGATACTCTCTGGGTCATATACCATTACACCTTTTATATTTTTAATAGCAGCTATACCAGACGGGCCTTCTTGATCCTTGCTATCATAGCCAGCATATGTCCCACCTGCTCCCCCATTTCAGAATGCTTTTGACCCCTGTTCTATTTGCTTAATGCCCCGTATATGCAATTGGACTTTCCGACGGGAAATGTTGGATGTGAGCTTGTTGGCGGAAAGTCCGACCGTGTGTATGCTCGGACAATTGTTGTCAGACTTTCCGCAAACAAATGTTGGCTAGCGTGTTCTCAAATTTTCCACCAACAAATGTGTGTTGTCGGACTTTCCAATCGTGTGTACACAAGTCCGTCGGACAAAAGTCCAAAATACAAACACGCATGCTCGGAAGCAGAATCGGTCGATCTTGTAAACTAGTGTTTGTAATGGAGAATTACCATTCATGACGTGGCAAATTAGGAAATCTCCAAATGCAGCGCACAATTCTCTTCTTTTTTAATGGGAAATTATGAAGCTGCTTTGCTGGTGATACTGATGGAGTTATTGCAAACTAATTTTCAAAGGCTTTTTTTTTTCTAGTGATATCAAGAATAATATTATTATGTTTTTTTTTTTTTTATTTTAATTTGGCAAATTACCACAACACCATTATCCCGTAGTTTTTAAGATCAAAGATACAACTATGTTGGTGTCCCTTGTCAATTTTACATTGTATTTTTTTAAATGTAACTGCCGACTCCCAAACTGTCATTTGAAGAAAAACACATAGCCAAGTATTATTCTCCACAATTTTTTTATTGTGCATTAAAAAAAGAAAACAAATAAAATTAGACATGCTATCTGCTAATAAAACTTAACCGAAAAGTGCATTCTATGCATAAAAAAATATAGAAAATATATCAAATCAAATCATTATTCAACCAAAAATATGTCAAAGCAATAACTCCAAGGCCAATAATAAATAACATGTTATCTCCTCCGATTCCGCAACATGTCTGCTTGACAAATGGCCGTTCCGAAACGAACTGAAAAGCACGAAATGAAAAACGCGAAAAGAAAGGAGCTAATCAACACTCGCCAAACTTCTACTAACGAAATTAGCAGAGGGAGCCCAAAGGGTGGCGATAAAGAGCTGAAAAACCACATGGTACGTCTAGTACGTCACTACGTTCGTAAATGTTGGCCAACATTTGTGTGACCGTGTGTATGTAAGACAAGTTTGAGCCGACAACCTTCTAACAAAATTTCACGGTTTTGTTGTCGGAAAGTCCGATCGTGTGTACGGGGCTTTACTCTTTGCATTACATCTTCCTCTCGTTGCCTTGTTAACTTTTTCATTCTAGAGATTTCTTTAATTATCACGCCTCGTAGGCTTTCATGGCATTCCACACTACTACCATAGAGGTTGAGTATTTATTGTCTCTAAAAAATCCTAGCAGCAATAATTCTATTTGATTCTTCTCTGGAATCGGGGTCAGCCACTGGGGGTTGACTTGTCACAATGGACGAACAAGTTGTTCCCTCAAATCCAGAGACAGAGTCAACGGAGAATGATCGGAGAGTCCCCTTGATTCATACTGAATTGATTTTAGCCATGGGAGAAAACTCCCATTTTCCAGGGCCAGGTCAATTCTAGATAATGACCTGTAAGTATTAGAGCAACACGAGTATTCTCTACTAACAAGGTACCTGGATCTCCACACATCTGTTAAACCCATCTCCTGTATCTGGTTGGCCTATCTTGTTACGTTTTTTTTCCCTTTAATCTTTTTATTACAATGTGTGTCTGCCTCTTCATTTAATATGTTATTAAAGTCCCCAATAATTAAGGTTGGTACATCCGACCATTGAGCCATTTTTCCAAAAACTTTTTTTTAGTACATCATCCTTATATGGAGGAGGAATATAAACATTCACCAAAAAAAACATTTTGTCATTCAAAGTACATAAGAGCATCAAATAATGGCCGACAGGATCTCTAAAACACTGTTTACATGCAAACCTGAGGGAACTTGAAATCAAAATGCTCACTCCTCGAGAGTATGTAGAGTAGGTAGCATGAAATTGATGTCTATATCTAGATGTACTGAACATTTTATCATCCTCACTTCCCACATGTGTCTCCTGCAAGCAAACTATTGCTGGTTTATGGAATTCAATTAATTCCTTTACCGCTTGTCTCTTTCTTCTGTCCCCCAATCCTCTGACATTCCAAGACATCATCTTTATTTTACTTGTCATCAAAATCTAGTATCTTATAAAAAGATGTACCCATTAGGGCACCAACTAAAGTGACTTCCGTAGAGTATAAGCCATCTTCCAAGAAGGAGGCTTAAGAAGTGAAAGGTTGGAGAGAGGGTGAGGAGGAGAGAGAGAGGGGTGGAAAGGGAGAGGAGAAGAGAGGTGAAGGAAACCCCCCCCAAATTGCCCCCCCCCCCCCCCAAGAAGTCCATCATTAGATCAACTTGTCACAAATGGAAATTCGGCCAATACTTGCTTATCCAGAGGAATTTCCATCCATCTATGACCAAGTTATGTTATACTCATGGATGTGGCAAAGGTCTGAAAATATTGTAAAAGTGCAAAGAATGAATTAAAAGAATCACATCTTCTAGCTTTACAACTGTGCAGAACTTTATCCATCAAATATATCCCCGTGGGTTGGACACAATTAGGCAACAGAAAAATACTGAGGTCAGAGTGGTTTTAAGGAGTCAGTACATGGTTCAGAAGGAATGCATTCTCTACAATTCCCACATCTCGAGAGCTCTTCACTACTCCTATCATGATCCCAATAGCTGTCAGGAAGACACTGATGTGTTTTCAGACCATCTTGAAATTCTGTGAAATGTTATGTCCAGAGCCTAAGCGGTTCTTAATGGTGTTTCCAGCTGCAAATGACTTCAAGCTGTATTTCTTATATAATTGTCTGCAAAAATTACTAAATGCCTTGTTATTCTTCTGTCAAGCTTTGCTCCGTGGTTTCCTGTTGTGTCTCTATGCTATTACATGTCGGTCATTTGCATTGCCCTACGATGTGATTCTCAAGCCATTACGATGCTAATGCATTTTTTAAGATTTTTTTTTTAACCACTTCAGCTCCGGAATAATCCCAATACGTGTATATTGATTGGTTTGCGCAAAAGTTATAGCGTCTCCAAGCTATGGGATATAATTATGCAATCTTTATTTTTATTTTTTTTTACTAGTAATGGTGGCGATCAGCGACTTATAACGGGACTGCGATATTGCAGCTGACAAATTGGACACTAAGTGACACTTTTGACACTTTTGGAGACCAGTGACGCTAATACAGTGGTTAGTGCTAAAAATGTGCACTGTCACTGTACAAATGACACTGGCTGGGAAGGGGTTAAAGTCAGGGGCAATCAAAGGGTTAAATGTGTTCCTAGGGAGTGCTTACTTACTGTGTGGGGGAGGTGCTTTTACTGTGGGAAGGCAGAGATACGTGTACCTGGTTAGCAGAAACACAGGATCACTACCTTCCCCTCTGATAGAATGGCGATCTGCCTTGTTTACATAGGCACACCGCCGTTCTGTCTCTCTCAGGAATGATCGGCGGTTCCCGGCGGACTCGTGTTCAATCAAAGCGGGAGTGGGTTGCCTGCAACGCACACACGCCCTGGACCTGGAAGTGCAAAATTACGTACCTGTATGTTATTTTGCACAGGAGAGCCGCCTTGCCGCCGTATATGTACAGTATACGGTCGGCAGGCAGGTTAATTTAAGGTACACATTGGAACAGAGTGTTATACATAACTTTTACCACAGTGTTCATTTATTACATGGACAGTACAGAAACTAAATATGGCATGAGCAGCCTGAAGCCCTGAACAATGAGCTATAAGGTACATCATCCAACAGAGGTCACCTGTCTTGTATGCCTCATTTGGGGTGTTTATTACGAGTATGAAATACGGTTATATGGATCAGTGTGTACCAGGGTACAACGAATACAAAAAAGAAACAGCACTCAAAATGCCTCATCCGTAAATTTGTGAAGAAATAAAGAAAAAAGTATTCCAAAAAAGGAAAACCTGTGGTCGGACTTTAAAGGCACAACAAACAGTGGAAATATACAAAAATATTAGCATTTATTGAAATATATATATATATATATATATATATATATATATATACACATATATATATATATATAATACAAACAGGAACATGAAAGAAAGGGTACAACAGTGAACCCCAATTTTAAATTTTCATGTCCAGGTTTAGCGTGGATCTAAAAATCGTCTGGTACTCTATCCAAAATGTAAAAGTAAGAGAGAAGTACAGGTTTATTTTTTTATTCCATATTTATACTTTCCTAGGTGTCCCCAGGTGCCTCTACACTGAAAACCAAGCGATCGAACACCGTTGATCACTCAGTTTTCAGAGCTCTGTGAGCAGAGAGCTGCAGACTGTCAGTCACCGCTCTCTGCTCATCTCCCTCCTCGCTCACTGGAGCGCTGAGCTGTGGAGGGGCGGGGAGTTGGCCGTCTCTGGCTCTCAGCGGCTCACTGAGAGGGCTGTCAGTCCAGGCACCTGGCGGATCCAGACTTTGTCGCAATGCCTGGACTGATATCTGTGACGTCAGCAGAAAACGGGTCACAGGGGTGCAAAACAAATTGCACTCCTGTGATCCATAGGAGAAGCCTAGCCAAGCGAGCTTTGGTTGGACTTCTCCTTTAAGAATTCATTTCATGCTTGAATAAAATTCCTATTTTTTTAACCACTTGCCAACCAGGCATTTTCTGGCATTTTTTATTTGAATCTGTGTTTTTTTTGTTAGAAAATTACTTAGAACCCCCAATCATTATACATTTTTTAAGAAGAAACCCTAGGGAATAAAATGGTGATCTTTGCAATTTTTTATGTTACACGGTATTTGCGCAGCGGTTTTGCAAATGCAGTTTTTGTTTGAAAAAATACACTTTAATGAATTAAAAACAAAAAAACAATACTTGCCCCAATTTTGTAAGATGTAAAAGATCCAGCAAATAGATGCCTAACATGTCATGCTTTAAAATTGCGCACGCTCGTGGAATGGCGACAAACTACGGTACTTAAAAATCTCCATAGGCGACGTTTTAAACGCCTTTACAGGATACTTATTTAGAGTTAGAGAGGAGGTCTAGCACTAGAATTATTGCTCTCGCCCTAACGTTTGCGACGATATCTCACATGTGTGGTGCAAACACTTTACATATGCGGGCGCGACTTTTGTATGCGTTTGCTTCTTCTGTACACAAGGGATAGGGGTGCTTTCAAAAAAAAAATCCTTATTTATTTTACTTTTTATTTTTACACTGTCTCTTTATTTTTTTTATTTTTTTAATCATTTTTATTCCTATTAAAAGGAATGTAAACATCCCTTGTAATAGAAATAAGAATGACAGGTCCTCTTTATGGAGATATCTGAGGTCAAAAAGACCCCAAATCTTTACCCTTAAAAGCAAAAGACCAAAAAAAAGTTGATCTCTTGCTTTAACAAAAAAAAAAAAAAATATATATATATATATATATATATATATATATATATATATATATATATATATATATATATATATATATATATATATATATATATATAATATACTGTTAGCCTGGGCCAGAATTGATGTCATGGCGTTGCTCTGGTCCTCCAAAGCCATGGAGTCGATCAAAGAGTATCTACTCCTTGATCGCTTATGGAGCAGCCAGCCGCACCGTCAGATTGTTTTTTGGTCCAACCGGCGGAAACAGTAAGCCCATAAAAACACTGGCGAACAGCAAGGGGGGGGGGTGTCCCCGTGTCCCCTCCCGCTGCTTCGGAAAGCATTCCAGCAGCTGCAAAATACAGCACCAGGGTCATGTCTGACATCTTCAGCCATAATCCTGGTAAACTACTTGCCAACTGTATATGTATATATACGTATTGCGGTCGGCAAATGGTTAAACCAATATTTAGTGTTACTTTAAGGCTACATTCATGCGAGAGTTTGTGTGATTGGCAGCAAGAATCCGTAGCATCAATGACATGTGCCAATGCTGTTCGCATGTAATTGCTTGTCCAATCAGTTACATGGGAATACCAACCCTGGACACCGCCAGTATGCGTCCAGGGTTGGCGTTAGTGCAACGTTTTGGCCGCACACAAGCTGGGCACAGGTAATCAATCGCCAGTTTGTAAGAACCATAGCAAAAGACTGTTGCTGCGTCCAGAGTTAGCGTTTAGCCACCTCTGAACGCAGCAAACTATCTGAGCACAAGCTTGTGCGAATATGGCCTAATTGTTATACAGTAAACTTAAAAATTACTCAGAGGGATGGATTCTTTTGCTAAAGGCAAATAGACTGTGCACTTTGCAAGTGAAGTTGTATCATTATCCTTAGTAAATGTAATTTGGTAAAGCTTCACTTTGTAAAGAATACCCAATCACGTGCAAGGAAAATAAAAAACAGCATTTTTGCTTGCACATGATTGGATGATGGAAATCAGCAAAGCTTCGCCACATTCACTAAGCTCTGGGGAAAATGAGTGCAACTGCACTTGCAGAGTGCACAGTCTATTTGCCTTTAGTAAATCCACAACAAAGTCTTCCTTCATTTAGTCCCTTTCGCCATTTAAAGGGAAAGGTTAGATCTATTTTAATAATGCCTATTCTGAATGTAATTTTTAAGGTTGCACCGATATCTGTGCCAATACTAAGCATTTGCACGAGTATCAGTACTCCTGCAAATGCTCTGATACCTGAAACCAATACTTTAAGGCTGAGTTCTTTCAGCTGTCAGCGGGATTCTCCCACTGAATGCTAGAATGTAAAAAAAAAAAAAAAGCCGGAAGTTATCAGTTAAAGAGCGAGGCCGCCACTTCCTTACAAATGGTGACTCAATTCAGCTGTCTGTGGGGTTTCCCTGTTTAAATCTGAAGTGTACACTAAGTCCGTGAAATTGGAGCTGTCAAAAAAAAAAAGTAGCCAGGCAATTTTTACTGTATCAAAAACATTGCCCAGCCACTGAAACAGAAAGATAAAAAGAAACGTTTCTTTTTGTATCTTTCTGTTTATCCATCTACAGAGGGATAAAGGGATGAACTTCGATCTGCAGATGAAGTCAGTTTAAAGCTACCTGTCAAGTTTTCTTTCTTTTTTTTTTTTTTTTTTATTAAATATCTTTCTGTTCTGATTTTTTTTTTTGTTTACTTCTATTTTATAAACTATAAATGATTTAAAAAAAAAATGTTTTGTTTGCTTTAACCACTTCAGCTCCGGAAGGTTTTACCCCCTTCCTGACCAGGCCATTTTTTGCGATACGGCACTGCGTCGCTTTAAATGACAATTGCACGGTCGCGCGTTGCCGTACCCAAATAAAATGTATGATCTTTTTCTCCCACAAATATACCTTTCATTTGGTGGTATTTGATCACCTCTGCAGTCTTTATTTTTGCGCTATAAACAAAAAAAGACAGACAATTTTAAAAATAAACAATATTTTTTACTTTCTGCTATAAAGCACACCCAATAAAACTAAAAAAAATTAGAAAAAAATCGAATTTCTTCATCAATTTATGGCAATATGTATTCTGCTACAAAAAAAAAAAAAAATGGTATTGGTGCATCCCTATTTATTTTCACATGGGAATGCCGGATAAACATGAAGGTTAAAGTGGAGGGCCACCCTAACATAAAAAATAGCATTAAAAATCTTTAAAAAAATAAAAAAAAAAAACATTTGAAAAAAATGTTTCTAATCTGCCTCTTCCTATTCCGCGGCGTGTCCTGCTCCTCGGTGAGTGGCCCCGTTGCCTTTTGGGAACTGTGTGTGTTCCCCAGTGGCGTCTCCAGCTTTCAAATTTAGGGGGGGCACATGGGGGGACAGGGACAAAATTAGGGGAGCAACTATAAAATGTGTATATATATATATATATATATATATATATATATATATATATATATATATATATATATATATATATATATATATATATATATATATCCTTGGGCCCTTTCACATGTTCTGCAGTGAGATCCCTTCCTACTGTCTTGGGGTCCCCCAGGGTGGCAGAAAACAAGAGATATATGTCACCAGCATATCAAGAAAATATAAGGATCCAAAGCAGTGGGAGAACTATCAGGGTTGCAAAGGTTGTCTTGCCACCGGGCACTGGTGTTCTGCCACTGTGGGGTTCCCCAGCCTCCTCTTGCTGTCCTGCCCCTGCTATTGACAGTGCTGGTCTGGCATCTCTTGGAATTTACAGGCTGGTCCTCCTGTCCTAAGGACGGGAGAAATCAGTCTGTTTTTTCAGTAACTGAAAGTCCTGGTGGAGTCCTTCCTGCAACTCGCTCTTCTCCCTGCCAATGAGGATGCAGGTGAAGGAGCAGATCAGGCGGCCGTGGTTGTGTGAACGCTCGCATTATGCAGTGTCAGCGAGCAGGGGAGGGGGGAGGAATCACCCGCAGGAGCTGACTGGGGACTCTCTCCCTCTTAGACATTGATTTTTTGTAAAAAAAAAAAAAATTTTTTTTATGGTGGGGCACAGCATAATGTTGGGGGGGTCAGGGCCCCCTCTGGCCCCCCCCCCTAGGGTCGCCATTGGTGTTCCCAGAAAACCACGGGGCCATTCACAGAGCGCCGCGCCACTCGTGCGTGCGCAGTAGGAAACTGGCAGTTTCCCTTAGTTAGGATGGTGGTGCCGGGACCCGAGAGCCGAGGGATGGGGCGGCCGACATCGAAGGCACCCAGGACAGGTAAGTGTACTTATTTAAAATCAGCCGCTACAGTGTTTGTAGCTACTGACTTTAAAAAAAAAAATTTTCTGGCCAGAATCCCGCTTTAAGAGTTGTTCATGAACAAGACATAGAGTGTACACAATAATGGATGGCGGCTGGATTTAACATAATGACAGGGAGTATAAAAAGAGCTGCGAGAACATTTTAAATTTTCAGGATTATATGAATTACGCACTTCAGAAATACATATTGCACTCTGCGACTCTTTGAAATGAACTGTTGACTGATCAAAATAAAGGATTAAGTTCCATGATGCCTGATGGTTTAGCTGCCCTTGAGATTTCAATTCCGATTTATGTTAATCTACCTTTTTCTGTTACACTTGCATGAGCAGCTGCCGTTTTTTTTGTAGGAGTTTCCTTAAAGTGACCCTGTCATTATGGGCTTGAAACAAATGAGAGATCATGGTTCCTCCCCAGTAGGAAACACCTCATCATCCAATTCTTCAATAGGAGGCCTCCACCCAGCTTCCATCAGTTATTTTAGTTGCTATAATGACAGCTCGAAGAATTGGTGATCTTCAAGCCTTGTCAATTAGAGAGCCGATTTTTAAATATTTTTTCCGACAGAATTGTAGTAAAAACCGACCCTAATTTTTTACCGAAGGTCGCTTCAGTCCAAAATCCAGCTCAGGAGACACTTCTTACGTTTTGCTAATCCATCGGGAAAAAAGGAAGAAGAATTCCATACTTTGGATGTTAAGAGAGCAGTCTTAAGTTACCTGGAAGCCACTAAGGACTTTAGGCATTCAGACACATTATTTGTTTTATATGATGGTAGTAAGAAAGGAAGGCAAGCTACCAGGGGAACCATTGCCAGGTGATTGAGAATGGCTATTACAGAAGCCTAGTCCTTTTCAGATCAAGAAAGTCCAGTTGGTATTCGTGCTCATTCTACAAGAGCTTTGGCAGTGAGTTGGGCAGAGAAAGCTGGTGTCACCCCCGAACAGATCTGTAAAGCAGCTACAAGGTCGAGTCTGAAGACCTTTGCCCATCAATATAGGTTAGACCTCCTGACGGGAGGGGACCAGGCTGTTGTCCCACCCTAATGGGGTAAGTCTCGATTATTCTCTCAGGTGCTGTCCTGAAAGACGTTTTGGGAAAATTCAAGTTCAACTTACCGTTACCTTGTTTTCCAGTAGTCTTTCAGGACAGCAATGACCCCCCCTTTTTTTTTTATATATACTATGGTGTAACTGTTCCCTATATGTTTGCTGGGGCTGGAGGTTCTCTATAAACAACTGAAGAAAGCTGGGTGGAGGCCTCCTGTTAAAGCATTGGATGATGAGGTGTTTCATGTTTGGGAGGAGCCATCATTTCTCGGGTGCTGTCCTGAAAGACTATTGGAAAACAAGTTACTGGTAAGTCTAACTTGAATTTTTGTATACTTACCTGTCCAACAGACTATGTTTTAAAACTCCACCGCCTTGCCGATCCTGGACCACTGAAGGAGACATT